>NC_070634.1:27746352-27748852 GCF_947347685.1 Pleuronectes platessa
GAGGATTGGCTGAGCCCGGAGTGGGATGCAACATGTCCCAGGCCGCCTGTCGTGCAGCCAGTGAGGCCTTGCTCCGCCCGGTCGATAACATCCTGGTGAACACACGAGGTGCTCTGCAGCGATCACGGACAGGAAGTGAAGAGAGAGAGAGAGAGGGAGAGGGAGGGAGAGAGAGAGGAGTGATGGGAGCGAGGGGGGGGGGGGGGTTGTAAGCTGCCAGCTGGTTTGTCCTTTGTTTGCAGATCAATATGTTTGGGAAAAAGTTGTTATCCACTCGGTAGCTTGATGTGACTGCTAGTGTCCCACATGGTCATGGATCAGAGAACACACACACACACACACACACAGACACACACACACACACACACGGATCACACAGGGCTGATCTAGTTGGTGTGTGTGAGTGTGTGTGTGTGTGTGTGTGTGTGTGTGTGTGTGTGTGTGTGTGTGTGTGTGTGTGTGTGTGTGTGTGTGTGTGTGTGTGTGTGTGTGTGTGACAGTGATCGGTGTCCCCTCACGGATAAGGTCAGCTGAGGTGACTGACAGCAGTGACCTGCCGCTCTGCTGCACACACACACACACACACCATGTCATTGTGTCTTTATTTACAACACAAGTCTCCTGAACATCAGTAACACAAAGTGAAACATCAACTGGTGCATTCTGGGATCTTCTCCAGCCTGTGGGATAGAACCATCTCCTGGGTTCTCATCCTGTGGAGACCCAGAGGAGGTTTGATCCTCTGTTGTGAACATGTGACTGTTTGATTCAGTTGATTCTTAATTATGAATTTTAATCTCATGCAGACAAACAGATGAGTTGAAGAATAAAGTTCATCACAGAGACGAGTCAGAAACTTTCCCTCTGAATCTGTTTCTCCTCTGTCCTCCGGCTCCCCCCCCCCCCCCTCGGGTTGTTTGTTGTCTTTTCTCCTGGGAGGTCGGAGGTCGGTGGTTTTGGGCTAAATGCAGAAGCCCGGTCGGGGATTAACCCGGTGACTCACTCAGAGTGGTTCCACCGTTTGGCCTCAGCTGAGCTCAGCTCTGTCCACACGTTTGGTTTTGGGCGACTTCTCTGCCGAGATGTTCAGGGAAGTGAAGCTGTGATCCTGAGCCTCCTGCTCCTCTTCATCAGCTCCTCAGCGGAGATGAAGGAGGAGCTGAAGGAGGTGAAGAGTCGTAGCAGGAGTGTGTCTGGGTTAGGAGAGGAGACGCAGCTGAGGAGGAGCTCCGACACGATTAGGGAGGAAATCCTCGAGTAATCCAGCAATCCTTAGATTTAAAGACATTAACCTGAGGAGGTGAAGTGAGGAGGAGATGCTGCTCTCCTCACTTCACCTCCTTCACATCCTTCACCTCCTCACTTCACCTCCTTCACCTCCTCACTTCACCTCCTCACTTCACCTCCTTCACCTCCTCACCTCCTTCACCTCCTCACTTCATCTCCTCACTTCACCTCCTTCACCTCCTCACCTCCTCACTTCACCTCCTTCACCTCCTTCACCTCCTCACCTCACCTCCTTCACCTCCTCACTTCACCTCCTCACTTCATCTCCTTCACCTCCTCACCTCCTCACTTCACCTCCTTCACCTCCTTCACCTCCTCACCTCACCTCCTTCACCTCCTCACTTCATCTCCTCACTTCACCTCCTTCACCTCCTCACCTCCTCACTTCACCTCCTTCACCTCCTCACCTCCTCACTTCACCTCCTTCACCTCCTTCACCTCCTCACCTCACCTCCTTCACCTCCTCACTTCACCTCCTCACTTCATCTCCTTCACCCCCTCGTTGTGACCTTTGACCTGATGAGTCACATGACAGGAGGAGGAGCCTCATGGTTTTCATCTAAGAACTGAAGTTTGGATCAAAGTCGACGAGCTGCTGTCGTCTGTTACCTGACATGACCTCACTGTACCTTGTGTGTGTGTGTGTGTGTTTGTGTGTCTATGTGTGTGTGTGTGTGTGTGTGTGTGTCTGTGTGTGTGTGTGTGTGGTTAAGGTGCAGGTTAAATCCCCCTGTGCTTGGAATTGGACTTGACCTGATCCTACTCAGAGTCTGTGATCTGTTCCCTTTCAACCTGTTCACACACTGCTGTCCTCACATGACGCACACACACACACACACACACACACACACACACACACAGACACACACTGAGGTCAGACAGTGTGATGGGTCAGGTCTGCTCCACGTTGTCGACCTGCTGTGTCTTCAGTGTGGTTCTGCAGCGGGGGGTCACGGGGGTCACGGGGGGTCAACGGGGGTCAACAGGGGTCGGTCGTGGTGTCGCTCACCGTCTGTGTGATAAAAGGGGGAGGAGCCTCAGACCAGCTGAGGTGGGATCAGTCCACCTGTCGTTCTCCAGTACGTTTCATATTTTCATATTTCATTTTCCTCGTTGAGTTTGATCAACAGTCTCTTGGTTCCTGTTCTGTTCAGGTTCTGAACATGTGACCACTTGTGAACAGGAAGTGACCAGAGAACCGACCAGGCCGGGT
>NC_070634.1:27751352-27769681 GCF_947347685.1 Pleuronectes platessa
AGTTATGAAGAAGTGATTCTGAGACTCAGATATTCATCATAGATGTTAATTTAATGCATTGTGTCTTTAAAAGTTAGAAGTTACAAAGAAGTGGAGCAGAGACGTGTTCTTTATAAACTCTGATCTGAGCTCCATCACATCTCTGCACCATCTTTACTTTATCACTTGATTATTTGATCTTCAGGAT
Organism: Pleuronectes platessa; assembly: GCF_947347685.1. Classification (NCBI taxonomy): domain Eukaryota; kingdom Metazoa; phylum Chordata; class Actinopteri; order Pleuronectiformes; family Pleuronectidae; genus Pleuronectes; species Pleuronectes platessa. The sequence continues at coordinate 27,751,540 of NC_070634.1, forward strand.
GGAAAACTTCTTTTCTAGAAACACAGAACAATCTGATCTGCTGCTCCTCCTCACACAGAGAGAGTCTGAACACTGGAGCTGGATGACACAAAAGAATAGTCTGTTTGCGTACTTGTACACAGTTCACTGGTACTTGAGTACTGCTGCTGGTAACAGGCGTCTCCCCGCCCCCCCGGGCCCCGGGGCCCCTCCTGCCTTACAGATGCCAGTGCAGATGGGACCCTCGTACCTGCCTACATTGCTAATGGCACCGTGCCCCCCCCCCCCTCTCCGTCTTATAAACCATAAATATGTAATTTGCTCAGCTGTCTCCATTAAATATGCATATGAGAAGCAGGCGTTTGTTATTGTGTTTCTGCGGGTCATTAACGGTGTGCTGTGGAGTATTAGCAGCCCGACGCTGAGGAGGAGACAACAGGAGGAACAGGAGGAGGAACAGGAGGAACAGGAGGAACAGGAGGAGCAGGAGGAACAACAGGAGGAACAACAGGAGGAACAGGAGGAGGAACAGGAGGAACAGGAGGAACAGGAGGAGCAGGAGGAACAGGAGGAACAACAGGAGGAACAGGAGGAACAACAGGAGGAACAACAGGAGGAACAGGAGGAGGAACAGGAGGAACAGGAGGAACAGGAGGAGGAACAGGAGGAACAACAGGAGGAGCAGGAGGAACAGGAGGAGGAACAGGAGGAACAGGAGGAACAGGAGGAGCAGGAGGAACAGGAGGAACAACAGGAGGAACAGGAGGAACAACAGGAGGAACAACAGGAGGAACAGGAGGAGGAACAGGAGGAACAGGAGGAACAGGAGGAGGAACAGGAGGAACAACAGGAGGAGCAGGAGGAACAGGAGGAGGAACAGGAGGAACAGGAGGAGCAGGAGGAACAACAGGAGGAACAACAGGAGGAACAGGAGGAGGAACAGGAGGAACAGGAGGAACAGGAGGAGCAGGAGGAACAGGAGGAACAACAGGAGGAACAGGAGGAGCAGGAGGAACAACAGGAGGAACAACAGGAGGAACAGGAGAAACAGGAGGAACAGCAGGAGGAACAGGAGAAACAGGAGGAACAGCAGGAGGAACAGGAGAAACAGGAGGAACAGGAGGAACAACAGGAGGAACAGGAGAAACAGGAGGAACAGCAGGAGGAACAGGAAGAACAGCAGGAGGAGGAACAGGGGAAGATAACAGAACATCTGATAAGATCAGAGTGGGAGGAGGGAATTCAGAAAAAAGAAAGAGCAGGAAGAGAAGGAGAAACTCTGTGGAGACATGAACCTGATGAGGAGCTGAGGGACTCGTTGTGTAGATGTAGTCGTGTTGTGGGTCCACAGAGAACCGCTCTGTGTAGATCACATGTGAGCCTCAGTGAGCAGCGATGTATCAGCAGGAATTCATTCATTCCAATGTGGGACAAAGTTCATATTCAAACTGGAACCAGTTTGAGAATGGAGCGAGGTGGACTGGGTTCTGGATTCGTTTGCTTCTACAAAGTTGACAAACAGAGATAAAGTTGTTTCTCGACTCAGTACCAAGCAGCTGTTTAATGATGAGTTAGCACCAAGCGTCTACAAGCCAATCAGAGTCAACTACAGGTAGACTCCGCCCACGAAGGTGATGTCAGATTAAACTCTTTAGTCCCTTATTAACAACGTGAAACCAAAATGGTGATAGATTTAATTTAAACAAAATCACCATAAACTGAAAACAAACATGGACGACTTCCTCCAGAAATGAAGCCAAACCATCTCAGATACAAACACTGCCATCTTGTGGTAATGACGTCTGTGCTGATCGAGGTCCCACCCATACACATGCTCGACCAATCAGGGGTCAGTCTCAGCTGTCAATCATGAGGTCTCAGCCTGTTGTATCTCATCAAACTGATCAGAAACATCAGAGAGAAGAACGACCTGGAGTGACACAAACATCTCTGACGTCTACTTTCATCTGTTGAGTTTGGTCCATGTCCCATCTGCTAACCTGGAGGAGGAGGTTTATGACCTGCAGTCCACCACCAGGGGGCGGTGCAGAGCATTTGGCTTCACTTTCTAGATCCCTCATGTCGTCCATCTTTATTTACAGTCGCTGGTTCAGACACAGAGAAAAGGAAACGTGGCTTCAACGCTGACGCACACACAAACACACACACACACACACACACACACACACACAAACTGAGATCAGGAGCTCAGTGTCTTAGCCAATAGAATCAGCTTCATTAGAGCTGTCAGACTTAAGACACTTAAGACTCTCTCTCTCTCTCTCTCTCTCTCTCTCTCTCTCTCTCTCTCTCTCTCTCTCAGGTCGTTGAGTTCTATCCACCTCAGAAGGAGTTAAGCCATGATCTTATCTCACACACACACACACACACACACACACACACACACACACACACACACACTCTCACACACATGTATCATCTGCTACAAGCATTCCCTGCAACCTGATCTGTGTGTGTGTGTGTGTGTGTGTGTGTGTGTGTGTGTGTGTGTGTGTGTGTGTGTGTGTGTGTGTGTGTGTGTGTGTGTGTGTGTGTGTGTGTTGCTGTGGTAACTCAGTTGTACAGCGATTAATATTCTACTTGTTGTCGAACCCTTAAATCAGTTGTTCAGTTTTCATATGAATCAATATTATAAGTGTTGTTATTTTCTTGTGTAGATCAGATTTGATCAACTCTGTTCAACATTCACATTCAGCTGAGGATTATTATCACCAGATGTTTTATGACATGAACATAAAGAAAAACTTTAAAGGTGAACTGAGCTGCTCTGTGACCTTTGACCTGCAGCTCTGATTGGTCCTTGTGGAAACGTCCATGTTGCTCCTCCTCTTGTTTCTCATGTTTCCTCTCAAAGCATCTTCATCCCCTCTCCTTTCCTCCTCTTCCTCTCACCTTCTCATCTCCTCCCCTCTCCTTTCCTCTCTCCCCATCTCCTTTCCTCCTCTTCCTCTCATCTTCTCGTCTCCTCAGCTCTCTTTTCCTCTCTCCTCCTCTGCTTTCCTCCTCTTCCTCTCATCTTCTCATCTCTCCTTTCCTCTCTCCTCCTCTCCTTTCCTCCTCTTCCTCTCATCTTCTCGTCTCCTCACCTCTCCTCATGTAGTCTCGTCTCCTGTCCTCTCCTCCTCCTCCTCTTCTCTCCTCCCTTGGCATTGTGGGAAGTGGGGGTGCTGGTGACTTGTCTTGTTAGCGGGAATGGCAGAGTGCATTGTGGGAAGGCGGTGTGTGTTGGGGGGGTCGTCTCCAATCATCTGTTTGCTGCCTTTAATTCCAGCTGAAGGTTTCGGCCACTGCCATTGATTTTCTTTTTCTTCAGCCGCTGCAAAATGGGATTGGACTCTGTACTGTAGACCTCGCACTCTTCATCCTCCTCCTCATCTTCTTCATCTGCATCCTCTTCACCCTCCTCTTCCTCCTCCTCGTTCTCCTAACTCACGGATTTTCTTTCTCTCCAGCTTATTTTCACTTGTCAAACGTGAACGGTTAAATCCTGACTCTACTGCTTCCTGCTCCTCCTCCTCCTCCTCTTCATCACTCTCCTCTTCACGTCCTCCTCACTCCTCACTCCCTGGGTTTCTAAATCATAACTAAGAAAACTGTGACTAGTCTTTTGAGAATGAAAACAGTTGTCGCACAAAAAACTAGAACATGACGACAAGAAAACATGTTTTTAATTTACTGAAACAAACAAAAAAACTAAAATGTGAAGAAAACAAACAAATGAGTGGAAAGCAAAGCTCGTCCTCTTCCTCACACTGTTGCTCCTCCTCCTCCTCCTCCTCCTCCTCCTCCTCCTCCTCCTCATGCCACCTCCTCCTCCTCCTCATGCCACCTCCGACCTTTCACCTCCTGGTTTCCCTGGTACCGACCTGAATGTGTTTGTTGCCATGGATACCACTCCACACCAGAGCCGCTGCATCTTTTATCAGAAATTTAATATTTCATAATTTCACAGTATGGACGCAGTTTAATGATCTTCATTAAAAAAACTCACGACTTCATTCACACAATCATAATTATTAACAAACTGTTTCCATTCTGCTCCACCCACCCAGTGCGACCTCTGACCTCCCCTCCCTGCAGCTGAGTGTGTGTGTCTGTGTGTGTCTGTGTGTAGCCTCTGTAGTGTAACATTGAAAGCTCTTGAGGCCGGTGAAGACTTCAAGGCATCTTTCAGATTTCTCCTCTCTTTGTCCTCCTGCTCGTCCTCCTGCTCGTCCTCCTTCTTCCTTCCCAGCATGCCTCAGTGAGGAGAGCTCAGTAAAGGACCTTTAACAATTCTCCAACTTCACATGACTTAATATAAAATGATATATGTTCAGTCCTAATGAGACGGATGTGACGAGAGGTTCAGCCTCGCCCGGTCCCAGCGAATCACAGCGGAGTTCGAGTCTCCAGTTAACGTTACCCAGTGGACAACAGAACCACCTAACTGGGGATCGAACCTAGAATCAACGAGCTGACCACTGCACCACCATGCCGCTCCATGACCAAACAGTTTCACATCAAGGTCCCCAGGTGTGTGTGTGTGTGTGTGTGTGTGGTGTGTGTGTGTGTGTGTGTGTGTGTGTGTGTGTGTGTGTGTGTGTGTGTGTGTGTGTGTGTGTGTGTGTGTGTGTGTGTGTGTGTGTGTGTGTGTGTGTGTGTGTGTGTGTGTGTGTGTGTTAAATGGAGGGCAGAGTTGAGGTGAAGAATCCACATTCTGATCCGCTTCATAAATCACTGAGCAGGATTTGATGTTGTTTCTAATTTAGCGAGCGGGACCTCGTCGTCGTCTTTAATACGTCGACACAATAAATAAATTAAATCCATAATGTTCTCTCCGTCTTCAGCTCTATTAATAGTAAAGAGGACGAGCTGCGGAACCAGAAAGGATTAGAATCTGTTTGATGTGGTTCCACTCTTAAACGTCTGAATGCGATTTCTCGTCTTATTTGTTTGCAGTGAAGGAGGAGGTGGAGGTGGGAGTGAGGGTGAGGGGCTCCTGGTATATATATATGTGTGTGTGTGTGTGTGTGTGTGTGTGTGTGTGTGTTTTCTTCATGTTCTCCTCTCGTTGCCTTTCGGGGCGTCAGCAGGAAGACAATGCCAAATTAAAGCCGCAGAGACGCTGCTGGTTTCACCGCTGCTCTCTGTTTATTTCTCTTTGTGTGGTTTGTGGAAGGCCCGGCGGCCCGAGGCTGCGGACCAGAGAGACACCAGAGCTGCAGAGGACTTAACAGAGACAGAAAGGCATTATGGGAGGAGAGGTGGGGGGGCAGATGTGTCTTAATTGGAGGTTTTTCTGGCGCGTCGGGGAGAAGAGGCGGAGGCGCCGAGTCAGTCAGGTATCAAACGGCCTTTTACTGCTCACTTCCTGTTCTCTGAGGGAAAAAATATAAGTAGGAAATGTGCTTTTCAACGATTGACTCGGACCCTGTCTGCAGCTGAGCATGCTGGGAGTTTTCTCCTGCAGTTTGTCCTCAAACCTTCAGCATCTCTTCCTCAAGGGTTTAAACAAACCGAGGATTTAAAACAGTAAAAGTTCAAAGTGTGTCCGTCACCAAGAACACGTTTCATCATGAGCAGCAGGTCAATCCTCACATTCTGGTTCTCCTCTGACCTCCCTCTCCCCCTCGTACACCTCCTCCTCCCCTAATCCTACCACGTTACCCCCCCCATACACACACACACACACACACACACACACTGTCTGGAGGACACGTGTGGAGCAGATTATTCAACCACAGAAGAAGAAAAGAGGAACAAGTGTATTGGACAAAAGCTAACGTCCAAACACTGAGGGCCCGGCGGGAGCTCCTATTCAGGAGCTGAAGAGCCTCTGGTCTCTTTCTCCCCCCCCCCCCCCCCCCCCCTCCACCTACAGACAGCTTGACCTCTGCCTCCCTCTGTCTGGACCCCCCCTCAACTCCCCCCACCTCTCTCCCGGCAGTGTTGTAATTATATATATATTCAGGTGTTGTGGCTTCTCCAGGTTTGGTAACAGAAACATCTTCAGGGACACGATCATGAAACTTTAAAGATGACCTGTGGTGACCGATCCTGCTTTTATTTTGAAGGCAACAACAACCGTGATAGAGCTGTGTGTGTGTGTGTGTGTGTATGTGTGTGTATGTGTGTGTGTGTGTGTGTGTGTGTGTGTGAAAAATATTCGCAACTTCCTGTCTTATTTTCTCTCTCTCTCTTTCTGCTGCATTCTGGGTAATCCATATAGTTGAGCGATGGACAAACTGTACACACACACACACACACACACAGACACACACACACACACAGAGTGATTAATGGCAGTAGAGTCTATCGCAGATTATGGTGAAATCACTATAGATAAAGCACTGCAGTGTGTGTCTGTGTGTGTCTGTGTGTGTGTGTGTGTGTGTGTGTGTGTGTGTTATCTAAACCAGACATCCGTTCTTGCTCGACCACGGAGGGAAAAGGAGGAGAGAGAGGTGAGTGGAGGTGAGACAGAAAAATCTGATTAAGTTTCCAAAACCCTGAAAGTAGCCAATCAGAGAGCGAGTTACTGATCTTCATCGTCCCTGCTGCACTCGTTCTCTCCTTCCTCCTCTTCCTCCTCTTCCTCTTGTCATCTGTCATTTGTCTATCGAGATTAAAAAATCAAAGCAGTAAAGAAATTTGTGTTTGCTGGAGTGGAATTCGATTGGACGGTGTTCTGGACTCTGATTGGATGATGGCGGTTTGATAGTGGGCTCTGATTGGAGTCCTCAATCTCAGCAGCTCTGAAAGTAGTCAATAATTTATCAGAATTGATCAACATGCAGAGGAAGAAGGATAGAAGCTAGGAAGAGATGGAGGAGGGGAGAAAAGATCAGGGGAGGATAAGGAGGAAAGGGGAAGAAGGAAGGACAGAGGAAAGATTGTAAGGGAGGAAGGAAGGAGGTGAGGAAGGGCAAAATGAGAGAGGTGGAGAAATGTACTGAGGAAGTGCAGAAGAAAAACAAATGTGAAAAAGGGAAGAGAAGGAAGAGAAGGAAGAGAAGGATGGAGCAGGAGGATGTGAAGAAGAAGGAAAATGGAAGAGGAAGGTTGAGGATCTAGTTTCAGGAGATTAAGGGAAGGAAAGAAGTGAGGAAATGAGGAAATGAGGAGGAAGGACAAGATGGAGGCAGATGAAAGAAGGAGGAAAAAATAAACACAAAAATGTATAAGGAAACGAGAGGTGTAATATTAGAGAATATGAATCAAAGTCTGACAGAAGGGGGGGAGGAAAGATGAAAGTAATGGAAGGTGAAAAGGGAAGGAAGAGATATTATAATAATACTTATTATAAACTTTATTTATGCAGCACTTTTCAAAGTTTCAAAGTTCTTCACATGAATAAACAAGGATGAGGACATTTGAGGGACCCACATGTCAGAGGAGGCGTGGACAGGAGGCGTGAACAGGAGGCGGGGCTACAGAGGAAGTTCTGTTTGAAAGAAGAGATGGAAACAGGAAGCAAATAAACACAAAATAAAATGTTATGACAACAGGGAAACTGATCTTCTTCAGTTTGTGTATATTGACTCGTGTGTGTGTGTGTGTGTGTGTGTGTGTGTGTCGTCCATTAGACAGCTATAATTATGGTAAGTGAGGCCGAGCTCGGATCGATGCAGCAATTCATCAATCAGATTCCACCCACCGAACAAACACACCATCTTAATTTGACCAGATGTTACCACTGAGCGCACACACACAATTACTTATTGATATTAAAATGTAAACCCAGCTGTGGAGCAGGTGAAGCCTCAGAATGAAGCAGGAGCTGGTCCCAGGTTCTCCCTGCAGACTGATCCCTCTCACATCCACACGTCACCTGTCAGCCTGTCGTCCATGTTTTAATAAACATGATGATAAGAGTCAGAATCGTCTCCTCCAACCTCAGAAAACGTCTTTGTCAACACTTGGGATCTTTGAAGACGGACATAAAAGACAAACTGGCTCCTCCTTTGAAAACGGGTTCCGCGATTCATCCTGTTGACCAACCAGAGGTCAGAGGTCAAACATTCAAATGTATACAGCCGTTCACTGGCTGATTTCCAGCTGAGGGCACTGGAGGGTGTGGGGGGGTTTAGAGACCCTGACCGACCGCTGCGGATTTAAATACGTTTTTTGGAGGGTGTTTGTGTGTTCGTGTGTTTGTGTGTTTGTGTGTGTGTGTGTTTGTGTGTGTGTTTGTGTGTGTGTATGTGTGTGTGTGCCTGGTGGATGGCTGGTAATGGCGTTGAGCCTCTTTTGTTCTGGCAGAAGGTGGCGAATGGCAGCGGCTCAAAGAAAACAGACAGAAGCTTCAAAATGGTTGCCAACGCTTTAAGATGGCTGCCAGGCTGGAGAGAGAGAGCGAGAGAGAGAGGGCAAACACACACACACACACACACACACACACACACACACACACACACACACACACACACACACACACACGTACACAAACACACATAGAGGCCGTGGCATGGGATGAGTATCAGTGTGTGTGTGCGTGTGTTTCAGACGGAAAATGTTGAAAGTGTGTGTTTGTGACTGAAAATGTGAAGAAATCTGTGTTAGTTGTGTGTGTGTGTGTGTGTGTGTGTGTATGTATCTACGTGTGTGTTGCATTTGGCAGCAGCTCTTTGGCAGCGGCGGCTGGTTGGGCGTCCAACAATGGAGACGGTTAACAGGATTCTCTCTCTCTTTTTCTTTCTCTCTATTTTAAACTCTGTCGGAGGGCGAGAGACATAAACTGCAAATAGAGAAAAGGAGAGAGAGAGAGCGGCTGGGTTTATAAAATGGCGGCGTTCTGGCAGCAGCGTCTCGCCGACACAAAGACTCGTCTGCCTCTTCTGTGTGTGCGGATTTATTTTATAATTAATGGAATACAAATCATACACACGCTGTCACACACACTATTATTCAAGCAACAACGCATGTACATCAACACACACACACGCATGTATCAAGTATTTTGGCCGAGGTTGTGGCGTCGCTGCTCGCTGGCCGCCGCGGGTCGACGTGTGTGTTCGGGTCGTGGGGGGGGCAGGAAGGGGCTTCCACAAAATGGCGTCCGATGGGCGACGTCAAAATGGAGGCCAGAGGTATCGGGTGTTTCAGATTCTACAAACATTTCAACACAAAGAAATAGAAACGCTTTGTTTGATTCAACACACAATAAAACTCTGATTTTATTTTGGCGAGGTGCATCAGAGGCTGAAAGAAGTGTGTCTCTCATTGTGTGTGTGTGTGTGTGTGTGTGTGTGTGTGTTTGGCTGGTGGACCCGGCGGTGCTGCCAGGGTTCAAGATGCCAAGTCGAGGTCTTGATCCTGCGGAGCTGCCTGGATACACAAAACAAACGCACACTCCCCCGTCACCGCGAAAACAAACATCATCGGCTTTTATTGTGATTGTGATTCGGTTTTGCTTTCTCGTATTTTGTTATTTGATATTTAATGTGTTTGATATAATGGGCCTTTTTTATCCATTTAAATGATCACGAGTTTAATTTAAGACACAGACAATAGTAATAATAAAAAGATACAATAATGTATTTATGATAAATAAAACATCAACAATAACCAAAGAACTGTTTGTTAGTTCACAATTAAGAAATTCTTATTTTGAGAATACTGATGCATCATTTCCTATTATTTAGCATAAATTTTTAACCTTCAGAATTTTACAATATTAGAAATAATCTGGAAACAAAAATACTTATTAATTTAAAACAATAATTTTACTTGATATGAACTATTTTAAAACTGAGATTTTGATTTATTGACAGAGAAATTGTAAAATAACTGATAAACTGTGACGACCAATAGAAAACTGAATACAGATAAACATCTGTTCAGCTGCTGGAAACAAACTCACCTGCAGTCGATTCTTTACTGATTTATGCTTTTGTAATAAAACACAAACTCAGTTCTCTGCGTTCTAATAAATGATCTGTTTTCAACTCCTTCAGCCAGTTTCATCAAATTAATAACTAATTTAATTTATAATATGAATAAAATAAATCTCAGTTTTCCTGCAGTTTGAGAAATGATGTGAATCAAAGACCCAGTCCTGTGTGTGTGTGTGTGTGTTTGTGTGTGTGTGTGTGTGTGTGTGTGTGTGTGTAGAGTAGAATATGAATAAAGGTAATTTATTCTGAGATGAAGCGGTGACGCAGACGCAGCTGATTTGTGGCCTTTATAAAAATGAATGCATACATCTCCTCATTTCATTAAAAGCTGAATCGGAGCGAGTCGCTGCTCGGATCGATACCGAGGACCAGGGGGCGCTTGTTTTAGTTTCTCTATTTATTTTACTGCTTGTACCCGGGCGGGCGGGAATCAAACGGATCCTTCCAGTAAAAACAGGTTGACGTCTTCGTTCAGAATGTTTGAAACGTGTGTGAAGCTGCAGCTTAGAGCCGCTCCCTCTCTCTCTCTCTCTCTCTCTCTCTCTCTCTCTCTCTCTCTCTCTCTCTGCTCCTGTGTATTGTTGGCATGTCTCTCGCCCCAGTCAACGCTCGACCTCTCTCAGCCAAACACAGAGAGGAAAAAAGAGAAAGATCCTGGCGGCTAAAACAGTTTCTTTTTCTGTCGTCTTTTTTTTCCTCTTCACTTCTGTCGCTCTGCCAAGAGACGACAACACGATCCCAGTGTGACTCGGCCAGAGAGAGAGAGAGAGAGAGAGAGAGAGATCTGTAAACATAACAAAAATCTGAGTGAGACAAAGACACAGCCTCAGTGGTAGAAAGAAACTAAGTACATCTACTCAAGTACTGTACCAGCCCATCAGCTTTAGTAACAAGTTAATTTTCTAATTAAGACTTTATATTTAAAAACCATTTGAATCTTAGAAAAATCTAAACATTGTCAAACATGATACACGTTCACACAAACATGTTTTAAGACAAGTCTCTGCGTCTCAGCGTCTCAGACGAGGAGACACGTCCACCTACTCTGACCTGAGAGACATCATATTTCTGTCTCCTGCAAACAAGAGTGAAGAAGCAGACGTGAACAGAAATGTCCTGAAAAACCTCCAGGGCCTCTTCAGGGAGACGAGGCCTGTCTCTCTGGACTTGTCCCTGGAAGACGCCTTCAGTAAACTCTGGATACAGCTTTGAATCTGCACTGTGTCTGTTTGTCTCTGGATCCGTCTCCAGATTCCTGTCAGCTCTGGAATCTTCCCATGGTCCTTCTGTTGATCTTCATGTGGATCCGTCTCTGGATCTTCTTCCAGTCTCTGGATCTTCTTCCAGTCTCTGGTTGACGTTATTATCGAGGAACTTTGAGCCTCTGATGCTTTAAACTTTAAACAATTTTAAGGTAGAGAGACAAAGAGTATGAACTGGTCTCTCTCTTTTCGGTCTTTTGGGGAATCACCCAGTAACAGCCCCCCCCCCCTTTTCCTAGAAAACGGGCAGTTAATTTTGGGGAGAGAGAGAGGGCTGGGGCGGACGAGCCACCTCCAGGGACATAGAGTTTGAGTTTCCCACAAAGAGAGAGAGAGAGAGAGAGAGAGAGAGAGAGAGACCTTCACTCTCCTTCTCCTCTTGGTCCCATGAACAACAATAAATCAATGTGTGTGTGTGTGTGTGTTTGTGTTAGTGTGTGCGAAGCTGTATTTTGTGAGAACTAATTTTGAAAACTACATTTACAAACTAAAACCTATATTTTAAATCCGGCTTTTATTTTGAAGTGAAGAGGAAAGAGAAGCATGGGTCCTAATGTAAGTGTTCTAATCTGAGACTTTTACTTTGAAAGAGATACAGAAAGTAAAAATATAAGTAAAGCCTGCAGGACTTATTCTAAAAAGGGAACTTTATTTTGATGGCTGGGTACAGAGAGTTTTTATTTCTGTTTTGGATGCCCCTCACCCCCCTCCTTGTGTGTGTCTGTGTGTGTGTGTAGGGGGGGGGGGGTATGTGTACAGGGGGCCTGGTCTGCTCCCACGCCTCATTAGCATATTTAATTAACCTGGTCGGAGGGGGGGTAATCGTTGAATAAGTCGTAGGGGTGCTGGGGTGGGTGGGGGGGCAGTGTGTGAAAGTGCCCTCCAACACACACCCATCAGCTGCACCCTACACCCCCCCGGTTGTCGTGGTTTCAGCCTGATGCTCTTTGTTTTAAGCTGCTGAAGCGAAGAGACACAGTGAACAGCATGCAAAACAAGGCTGATAAATGCTGCACTGTGTGTGTCTGTGTGTGTGTGTGTGTGTGTGTGTGTGTGTCTGTGTGTGTGTGTGTGTGTGAGCAGCTGAACAGTGCAGCCTTTGATCAGGTTTGAGTTTAACGTTCACTGATATGATACGTTAAAAACCGAGCTATAGTGTTTCCACAAAATCCTGGTTCTGGTCTGATCTGGACCTGAGTCCTGTTTGTGTGTCTGTGTGTGTGTGTGTGTGTGTGTGCGCGTGAGTTTTCAGGTTTATGTTGATTGTTTTTTGTCGCTTGGCTAATTTCATTTTATTGTCATGTCTGTTATTATTTTATTTATTAATGTGGTTGTTTGAACCACAGACTGTAAATAAAGAGGATGTGACAGCTCCATCAAGTGGAACCAAGGTGTTTCGCTCGCCCCCTGGTGGCTGGCTGCAGAATAGGTTAAAACTGCTCCTCCTCCATGTCAGCAGATGGGACGTGGACTAAACAAAAGAATCAAAGTAGACGTTATGTTTCTGATCAGTTCGGTTGTAATTAGTTATTTGATGATGTAAGAACAGGCTGAGACGTCATGATTGACAGCTGACACATGATCGTCAGGCAGATGTATGGGCAGGGCCTCAATACCCCGGCTCCTCCCACTACAGCTCTCACTCTGACTGTTAATGATCTGAGAGATTCTAGATCATCTTCTACAATGTTTTCAGTTAAATATTCAAACCTAAGACAACGTGTTCAAAAGGTTTAGTCTCAATTACCCACAATTCATCCTGTTGTCTATGGGAACTTTGTTGTTTCCAGTCAAAGCTGTTAGATAATTACGACTGATCATAATTAAAAAGTTTCACTTCATCAGACGTTTCCAATAAAACTGAACCTGACTCAGTTCCATCCATCTCCGTCCGGTCCTGAGTCATGGCCCCGGCGGCCCCGGCTCCAGGGGGATGATGGGTAATATTTCTTCCACTCCCCCGCCTGTTTTATCTGCAGCACGGCCGATCGATGCTCCTGAAGCCGCTTAAATCATTTGCAGGGACGGAGCTGCATGGGAGCAGAGAGCATGCTGGGAGGACAGAGGCAGACGCAGAGGGAACCAGGCTGAGTTCCACCGTTAGAGGATGAAACACGTTTAATAAAAACCTCTGAAGCGACGAGCAGAGATTCTGTTCATCGCTCTGTCCCCGAGCAGATTCACCCTCAGCTAAAGACGGTGGAGTGAGGCTCTGCTCATTAATAATCATAATGATAATAATCTGAACCGGTAAAACAGAATCATCATCGACATCCAGACGATGACGTTTTAATTTTAGTTTACGTGAACATTTTAGTGCTGATCTGTTCAGAGTGTGGTGCTGACACAGGGTCGACCTGTGTGTGTCTGTGTGTGTCTGTGTGTCCGTCCACCTTCAGAGGGGTCGCGAGGGACACAATCATCTTCTAAGTGTGTGTGTGTGTGTGTGTGTGTGTTTGATGTATTTAACATGTTAAAAACTAGTTTTATTCTAATTTTCATTTAACTCACTGTTTTTCTCCTCCAGAATCCGGCCAATCAGAAAGTCCCAACCAGGCCAGCGAATCAGATATCAAGGACCAGCCAGAAAATGGTGAGAGCACACACACACACACACACACACACACACACAGAGTAATCTATGAACACATATACACTCATTATCTCCTGAAGGTGGATCCGGTTCCCCTCTGATCTCCTGTGTTCTGCCTCTCAGGTCACCTGGGCTTCCAGGACAGCTTCGTCACCCCCGGGGTCTTCACTGTGGCCGAGCTCGTACGAGTCTCACAGAGTAAGTTCAGCTCCCACAGAGAAAGATTAATATCAATCTAATAATAACATCAAATGTCCCTCTGTTATGTTGTAACATGACGTGTGACAGACGGAAGGGACAGGAGAGAGAGAGAGAGGGAGAGAGAGTGTGTGAGAGGAGAGAGAGAGAGACAGAGACAGAGAGAGTGTGAGAGGAGAGAAAGAGAGAGAGAGAGAGAGACAGAGAGAGTCTGTGAGAGTGTGTGAGAGGAGAGAGAGAGACAGAGAGAGACAGAGAAAGAGAGAGAGAGAGAGAAAGAGAAAGAGACAGAACGAGGGACGAACGTGACCTTTAAAAAGTGCCGACACGCAGGAGAGAGAGAGTGACAGAGAGCGCAGTGGGATCTATATGAGTCTGTCGATCGCCCACCGCTAACAATAGCCGATGTAAAGTGCCTGTCAGCACACACACAGAGACCCCTGATCAAAGAGTCATTGATCACACACACACACACACACACAGACACACACCTGCTTGATCAGATGCACGCCACTGCGCCTGAAAACGCAATCTCACATAGTCGCTTAATCACACACAAACACTTTATACTGTGAGTGTGTGTGTGTGTGTGTGTGTGTGTGTGTGTGTTGTGTTTGTGTGTGCCCTCGTTACACCCAAAAAACAATTACACATTCACAAGCACACACATAGGAGCTGAACTAACTGGCTGCAGTAGAAGTAACAAGGAGCCAGAGCTAATGTAGCGTTAGCAACATGCTGCTGCTGTTAGAATGTGAGTGACAGCTTCATCTGAAGTGAGCGACACATCACTGTCATGTGACATCGTGGAGCGACACATGAAGCTGCCTTCAGACCCCGGGTCCTCCTCCTGTCAGAGGAGGTGCACAACTGTCTGAGTGAGACTTTATAAAGTCTGCAGAAATCCAGGAGCAGCAGATGTGTGGGGGGGTGGAGACAGAGGCGTGGCTCATTTACATATTCATAGAAGTGTGAATGCTTAATGAGATAAAGATGTAAAGTTAGTTTTTATTGTTGAATGAATGAGGAGAACGGATTTTACATGTTCATGGTGGATCTGAAGTGAACACATGAAGAGTTGAGAAGTTTCTCTGTATTTAATATTTAAGATGTGAAGAAAGTAAAGAGTCATAACTGTGTGTGATGCAGAGCTGAGCTGGTGTAATACTGCTGCTGCTGCAACACACACACACACAAACACACACACACAAACACAGAATAGAGAAAAGGTATGTGCATCTGTGAATACATTTGTGTGTGTGTGTGTGTGTGTGTGTGTGTGTATTGTGTTGGTCAGCAGATTTGCAGCGATGCGGCTGTGGAAGAATCACTTATAGATTCGAGTGTTGGAGAGTCTAGTGTGTGTGTGTGTTGCACAAGTTGTGTTTGCTCAGATTTGTCGTTTTGTCAGTAAAAACATTAAATACTGGGAAAAAAATCAGATACAGAAAATACATTAGGTGATATTCTTTAGTTTTTAATATTCTTTCCTCTACTCATATAATGATGTGTTTGTGTTTTGGGGACCGAATGGTCATATTTAAGAGGGAAAGACACACAGACACACACACACACACACACAGACACTGCACATACAGATACACACAGGGGTCTGCATGGGTGACTGAAGCCTATAGCTTACCAGCAGATGAGAAGTGGTCGGAGGTGGAATGGAGGGGGAGGATATGGGGGGGTGTATTGAACACACACACACACACACACACACTGGGTGACCTTGACGTTGTGCAGCCATTACACAATTCACTGGCAAGCCAATCGAATCTCTCTCTGTCGATCAATATCCTATTAAAGCAGCACACAAAGAGAGACAGAGAGAGGGTGAGCGAGAGAGAGGGTGAGAGAAAGAGGGTGAGAGAGAGAGAGAGAGTGAGAGAAAGAGGGTGAGAGAGAGAGAAAGGGAGAGAGAGAGAGAGAGAGAGAGAGGTTAGTGTAGCAGGTCTGTATTAAATGTAATTGGTCAGTACAGTATATTTGTGCAGACTGGATTTTGACTTCTTCTCCTCGATCATTCTTCTCTCTCTCTCTCTCTCTCTCTCTCTCTCTCTCACACTCTCTCTCTCTCCTCTTGTCATTCACTCTCTGATCCTCTCTTTCTTTATTGAAATATTCCTCCCTCGTTCCTGCACGTCCTGTTCTTCATACACTCAACTGAACAAACAAATATTAGAATATGTGTTATAGACCCGTCCAGTGCTTCACTGTCCTCTCATCCACATGTTGAACTGAGCAGCAGTTTGACGTCCTGCTGACCAATCACGGAGCTCCCTGCACACCTGGTGTGAAGAGAGATCCGATCACAAGTGGTCAGAGGACGTGTGTTCACACCTGCTGTTGAAATGTGGGTCGTGTCACCACTTGTGATCGGATCTATCTTCTCTGCTCTACGTGCAAAACACTGGGTTCATCATTTATGTTATTAAATCAAAGCAGAACACATTTGTGTTCACGCTGCTAAACGAGATGTGGATCTACATCCGATCCAGATCTGAATGGAACCTGATCACATTCACACTAGTTGTTAATGAGTCTCGAGTTCCGCTCTGAGATCTGATCTGTTTCATCTCGTCTGTTGGTCCAAAGAGAGGATTTGGGGATTAAGGTGATATGATGGTATAGCACTCTCACTGCACACACACACACACACACACACACACACACACACACACACACACTGACACACACAACCAGAGAAGAAGGCAGATGACCCACTTGGCATCTTCTAGTACCTTCGTCTTGAGGCACTCCCACACACAAACACACACATTTACTCACTCACTCACACACACACATACACATGCACATACACACAAACAGATGTAGGGATGAAAAGATGAATGAAGGTCTTCATGGTTCAGACTCTACCCTCCTTCCTCCTGCCCTCTGTCTCCCCTAGTAACACACACACACACACAGACACGCAAACACACACCTGGTGATGTGCCAACACCATATGGGCAGCACAATACAAATGGCACATGGTGTGTATTGATTTTTATATTAATCATAATAATTCTAATGATGAAGTGAGAGAGCACTGCCCTCTTGTTTCTGTGACAGAAACATGTGATCTCCACTTTCTGCTTCAATAACATGGAGCTGCTCAATATCATATCTGTGTTGAGATGAACAGGAGCTGCAGGTGGGAGGTGCTTTCATTCATATGATCACCCGCAGCAGCAAGGCCTCTAAGTAGTTCCTTGTTTAATGTGTTTTGAAAAGTTCTATATAAATAAGGTTTATTATTGAATTATAATGAACAGACGACATCCTGATGATGTATCAGTTCCTGGTCATGGAGGTAGAGCTGTGCAGGCGCAGGAGGAAAGTGGATTTGTGTCAGAAAGGACGGCTGCTCATTGACAGCTGTCTGCCTGCTCTGCATCCCTCAGCCAATCAGAGCCTTGTAAGTGGGATTAAGAACGAGGAGCTCGTCTTGTGTCAGCGCTCGAATCTGTTCCAGGGGGGGGGGGGGGGGGGGGGGGGGGGGGGGGCTGGAGAGCAGTGAGGTGTAAATACAGCTGTGAGGTCATACTGGTGCAGACCTCAGGATACATCTGAGGTTCTCTTCAGTACTGGTGGCCACTCACTCAATTTAAATATTGATTTTAATAAAAAATAAACAAACAATTCTGCAGAAATTGACATGCTGCTTTTTGATTAACTTGGCAGATTCTTTCAGAACCTTTTAAAGGCCCAGTAGAAAACCCTAAAGGAACTCAAAAACAACCTACAACAGATTCTCAAAACTCGTACAGAACCTGAAGAACTTCCTCAATGGACGGCCTCCTAACACCCCCCTGAACCTGTTGACCACTAAATTTAAAATATTTCACATAGATCTTATTCAATCATCCTCAAAAGCCCTATACACTCCTAGAGGACCTGTAGGACCTGCTCACTGACTAGAACCTTCTTCCATAACCTCCAGGACCTGTAGAACCTTCGTAATGACCATTAAAACCATGAGTAGAATGTCACCAACAACATAGAACCTTTTAATGAATCCCCAGAACAACCTTAAGACCCTCTAGAACCTTCCAATGGACAATGTCTTAAATTATCTGAGAAAGTTCTTCAGTAACCATGCAAGTCTTGTTGAGGATCTCTAGAGCCTCCTCACTGACCCCAAACAACCCAGAACTCTAAAGAACCAGATGAGCACTGGAACAAACTACACAATCCTCAAATGG
>NC_070634.1:27769881-27874881 GCF_947347685.1 Pleuronectes platessa
GCAGGCGGACAACAGAATAAAAGAAATATAAACAGGACAAGAGAATACAATTTTTTATTTAAAAGTTAAATAAAAAAAAAATATAGAATTCAATGTAACATTTTTTTACAAAAAGTTGTAAACAGGACCCAAGCAGCTATTCTTTCGGGTTCAGGATGGTGTTGTACAGTCGGACAGCAGAGGGGGGGGGGGGGGGGGGGGCAGCGGGTGGAGCATAGTATACATACTATTATATATATAATCAGTGACTGTACATAAAGAGTAAAGGTGTATAATGTATTTCTCTCTCTCTGTCATAGCTCCCATTGCAGCTGGTACTGGTCCTAACTTCTCATTGGCCGACCTGGACAGCTCCTCCTACTACAGCATGAGTCCAGGAGCCATGAGGAGACCCCTGCCCAGCACCTCCTCTTCCAGGTACACACACACACACACACACACACACACACACACACACACACTCACACACATTAGCATGTTTAATATACATATGAATATCCATGTGTCACAGAGCTGTGTGTCCTTAGTAGTACTGTTTCATGTTTAGCCTTCTGAAAGCTGAACTACAGTCGACTAAGACACACACACACACACACACACACACACACACAGACACACACGCTTGCAGGGATTGCCCTGACCTCCTCTGTTAAATCGATGCGGTCACAAGAGTCGTCTGTCTGTCTGCTGAGATACCTGCCCTGCAGCACGCACCACACACACACAAACACACACACACACACACACACACACACAATACTCTGAATCACTGACTCAGACAAGCTGTGTGTGTGTGTGTGTGTCCTCCCTCTCTCTCTCTCTCTCTCTCTCGCTGCTCTCTGACTCTGGACACCTCTCCAGAGACATCCTACACACACACACACACACACACACACACACACACACACACACACACACACACACACACACAGCTGCAGGGCGATATAGCAGATCCTTATGGAAATGCCAAAGTCTTTACTAATGTCAAAGAATTTTCATTCATATAGATGTCAGTGTGGAGGCAGGGCCACACACACACACACACACACACACACACACACACACACACAGAGTAGCAGGACAGGACGTATAAACTCTGCTGTGGACAGATCAGTGTTGTTGTTGACATCTCGTTCACACCGGCGTCTCATCAGCTGAACATCTGGAACCTCCTCGTGTTTCCAAGAGGACGTCTTCGTCTTCGTCCTCAGATATTTGTGTTCTTCCAGTTTGACGTGCATCAGGTGTTAGAAACCTCAGGAGGCTTCTGGACTCGTGCTGTAGTGGAGACGCTGTGTTCTCACATACAGAACCTCAGGAACACGCCAGGAACACGTCAGGAACACGTCAGGAACACGTCAGAACAGTTCTTGTCTGAAAGCATCTATTCAAAAACCACCTCACTCATGAACACAGAGCTCAACTAAATATATCCCCACGTGGAGCTGCAGGGGGCGCTGTAACAGTTACAGAGGGCTGCTGTAACACAAAGTGTAAATATTGTAAAAACTCCTGACTCTTTGTCATCACGTGATCTTGTTTGTGTTATTATCAGACTGTGATGTGTGTGTGTGTGTGTGTGTGTGTGTGTGTGTCCAGCTCTGCCAAGAGGATAAAGTGCATGGAGGAGGACGTGGACAGTCCAGGGGAGGAGTCGTACTACCCGGGTCAGGGTCGATCCCCGGGCAGCGGCAGTCAGGCCAGCAGCTGGCACGACGTGGAGCCAGGTACAAACCCCCCCCACTCTCTATATAACCTGCCCCCCCACCCCACCCCCCCTCCAGACCTTCAACCCCACACCTAATATACCCCCCCCCCCCCCCCGCCTCCACCATACACACAGACTTCATGCACATCCCAACTTTAACCTGCCTAACCTTCCAGAGCAGCTTTGGAAACAGCTTCTGTAACAGTGTGACTCTCGCGGGGGGGGGGGGGGGGGGGGAGTGAGTAGTTCCCTCTCTCTGATTGGCTGGAGGTTTTCTGTTACTCATCATTAAATCTGAATTGGAGTGAATTCATTTCCCTCAGAACAGCCGAGTCATCGTTCACGTTGTTCATCTGAATGGATCATGAATCATCTTTGGAGCAGATTAAATCATTATTGGTCCAAACTAACAATACTTTTTAAAAAGTCAATGGACCCTAAATAAAGTTTATTCTCCAACCAATGAGAACTTGGTTGTATGAGAGTGAATCGACCAATCAGGCAACAGGAGACTTCAGCCCCTCACACTCCAACCGTTTCCACCGTGATGATCTGAGGATTTAATAACTTCACGTCCTGTCCTCAGCAGTGAGACACAAGTCGTCTGTCCTCAGCAGTGAGACGCCTGTCGTGTGTCCCCAGCAGAGAGACACAAGTCGTCTGTCCTCAGCAGTGAGACGCCGGTCGTCTGTCCTCAGCAGTGAGACGCCAGTCGTCTGTCCTCGGCAGAGAGATGCCAGGTCGTCTGTCCTAAGCAGTGAGACGCCAGTCGTCTGTCCCGGCAGTGAGACGCCAGTCGTCTGTCCTCGGCAGAGAGACGCCAGTCGTCTGTCCTAAGCAGTGAGACGCCAGTCGTCTGTCCTCAGCAGTGAGACGCCAGTCGTCTGTCCTCGGCAGTGAGACGCCAGTCGTCTGTCCTCGGCAGAGAGACGCCAGTCGTCTGTCCTAAGCAGTGAGACGCCAGTCGTCTGTCCCCGGCAGTGAGACGCCAGTCGTCTGTCCTCGGCAGAGAGACGCCAGTCGTCTGTCCTCGGCAGTGAGACGCCAGTCGTCTGTCCTCGGCAGTGAGACGCCTGTCGTCTGTCCTCGGCAGAGAGACGCCGGTCGTCTGTCCTCGGCAGTGAGACGCCGGTCGTCTGTCCCCGGCAGTGAGACGCCGGTCGTCTGTCCCCGGCAGAGAGACGCCGGTCGTCTGTCCCCGGCAGTGAGACGCCGGTCGTCTGTCCTCGGCAGTGAGACGCCGGTCGTCTGTCCTCGGCAGTGAGACGCCGGTCGTCTGTCCTCGGCAGAGAGACGCCGGTCGTCTGTCTTCGGCAGTGAGACGCCGTCGTCTGTCCTCGGCAGTGAGACGCCGGTCGTCTGTCCTCGGCAGAGAGACGCCGGTCGTCTGTCCTCGGCAGTGAGACGCCAGTCGTCTGTCCTCGGCAGTGAGACGCCAGTCGTCTGTCCTCGGCAGAGAGACGCCAGTCGTCTGTCCTCAGCAGTGAGACGCCAGTCGTCTGTCCTCGGCAGTGAGTCGTCTGTCCTAAGCAGTGAGACGCCAGTCGTCTGTCCTAAGCAGTGAGACGCCAGTCGTCTGTCCTAAGCAGTGAGACGCCAGTCGTCTGTCCTCAGCAGAGAGACGCCAGTCGTCTGTCCTCAGCAGTGAGTCGTCTGTCCTAAGCAGTGAGACGCCAGTCGTCTGTCCTCAGCAGTGAGTCGTCTGTCCTAAGCAGTGAGACGCCGGTCGTCTGTCCTCGGCAGAGAGACGCCGGTCGTCTGTCCTCGGCAGTGAGACGCCGGTCGTCTGTCCTCGGCAGTGAGACGCCGGTCGTCTGTCCTCGGCAGTGAGACGCCAGTCGTCTGTCCTCAGCAGTGAGACGCCAGTCGTCTGTCCTAAGCAGTGAGACGCCAGTCGTCTGTCCTCAGCAGAGAGACGCCAGTCGTCTGTCCTCAGCAGTGAGTCGTCTGTCCTAAGCAGTGAGACGCCGGTCGTCTGTCCTCGGCAGAGAGACGCCGGTCGTCTGTCCTCGGCAGTGAGACGCCGGTCGTCTGTCCTCGGCAGTGAGACGCCGGTCGTCTGTCCTCGGCAGAGAGACGCCGGTCGTCTGTCCTCGGCAGTGAGACGCCAGTCGTCTGTCCTCGGCAGTGAGACGCCAGTCGTCTGTCCTCGGCAGAGAGACGCCAGTCGTCTGTCCT
Source organism: Pleuronectes platessa (assembly GCF_947347685.1). Lineage (NCBI taxonomy): Eukaryota > Metazoa > Chordata > Actinopteri > Pleuronectiformes > Pleuronectidae > Pleuronectes > Pleuronectes platessa. The sequence goes on from NC_070634.1 coordinate 27,773,768, forward strand.
CAGCAGTGAGACGCCAGTCGTCTGTCCTCAGCAGTGAGTCGTCTGTCCTAAGCAGTGAGACGCCAGTCGTCTGTCCTAAGCAGTGAGACGCCAGTCGTCTGTCCTCAGCAGAGAGACGCCAGTCGTCTGTCCTCAGCAGTGAGTCGTCTGTCCTAAGCAGTGAGACGCCAGTCGTCTGTCCTAAGCAGTGAGACGCCAGTCGTCTGTCCCCAGCAGTGAGACGCCAGTCGTCTGTCCTCAGCAGAGAGACGCCAGTCGTCTGTCCCCAGCAGTGAGACGCCAGTCGTCTGTCCTCAGCAGAGAGACGCCAGTCGTCTGTCCCCAGCAGTGAGACGCCAGTCGTCTGTCCTCCGCAGTGAGACGCCAGTCGTCTGTCCTCAGCAGTGAGACGCCAGTCGTCTGTCCTCAGCAGAGAGACGCCAGTCGTCTGTCCTCAGCAGTGAGACGCCAGTCGTCTGTCCTCAGCAGTGAGTCGTCTGTCCTAAGCAGTGAGACGCCAGTCGTCTGTCCTCAGCAGTGAGTCGTCTGTCCCCGGCAGTGAGACGCCAGTCGTGTGTCCTCAGCAGTGAGACACAAGTCGTCTGTCCTCAGCAGTGAGACACAAGTCGTCTGTCCTCAGCAGTGAGACGCCAGTCGTCTGTCCTCGGCAGAGAGACGCCAGTCGTCTGTCCTCAGCAGTGAGACGCCAGTCGTCTGTCCTCAGCAGTGAGACGCCAGTCGTCTGTCCTCAGCAGTGAGTCGTCTGTCCTAAGCAGTGAGACGCCAGTCGTCTGTCCTAAGCAGTGAGACGCCAGTCGTCTGTCCTCAGCAGAGAGACGCCAGTCGTCTGTCCTCAGCAGTGAGTCGTCTGTCCTAAGCAGTGAGACGCCAGTCGTCTGTCCTCAGCAGAGAGACGCCAGTCGTCTGTCCTCAGCAGAGAGACGCCAGTCGTCTGTCCCCAGCAGTGAGACGCCAGTCGTCTGTCCTCGGCAGAGAGACGCCAGTCGTCTGTCCTCGGCAGAGAGACGCCAGTCGTCTGTCCTCGGCAGTGAGACGCCAGTCGTCTGTCCTCGGCAGAGAGACGCCAGTCGTCTGTCCCCAGCAGTGAGACGCCAGTCGTCTGTCCTCCGCAGTGAGACGCCAGTCGTCTGTCCTCAGCAGTGAGACGCCAGTCGTCTGTCCTCAGCAGTGAGACGCCAGTCGTCTGTCCTCAGCAGAGAGACGCCAGTCGTCTGTCCCCAGCAGTGAGACGCCAGTCGTCTGTCCTCCGCAGTGAGACGCCAGTCGTCTGTCCTCAGCAGTGAGACGCCAGTCGTCTGTCCTCAGCAGTGAGACGCCAGTCGTCTGTCCTCAGCAGTGAGTCGTCTGTCCCCGGCAGTGAGACGCCAGTCGTGTGTCCTCAGCAGTGAGACACAAGTCGTCTGTCCTCAGCAGTGAGACACAAGTCGTCTGTCCTCAGCAGTGAGACGCCAGTCGTCTGTCCTCAGGCAGAGACGCCAGTCGTCTGTCCTCAGCAGTGAGACGCCAGTCGTCTGTCCTCAGCAGTGAGTCGTCTGTCCTAAGCAGTGAGACGCCAGTCGTCTGTCCTAAGCAGTGAGACGCCAGTCGTCTGTCCTCAGCAGAGAGACGCCAGTCGTCTGTCCTCAGCAGTGAGTCGTCTGTCCTAAGCAGTGAGACGCCAGTCGTCTGTCCTCAGCAGAGAGACGCCAGTCGTCTGTCCTCAGCAGAGAGACGCCAGTCGTCTGTCCCCAGCAGTGAGACGCCAGTCGTCTGTCCTCGGCAGAGAGACGCCAGTCGTCTGTCCTCGGCAGAGAGACGCCAGTCGTCTGTCCTCGGCAGTGAGACGCCAGTCGTCTGTCCTCGGCAGTGAGACGCCAGTCGTCTGTCCTCCGCAGTGAGACGCCAGTCGTCTGTCCTCAGCAGTGAGACGCCAGTCGTCTGTCCTCAGCAGTGAGACGCCAGTCGTCTGTCCTCAGCAGAGAGACGCCAGTCGTCTGTCCCCAGCAGTGAGACGCCAGTCGTCTGTCCTCCGCAGTGAGACGCCAGTCGTCTGTCCTCGGCAGTGAGACGCCAGTCGTCTGTCCTCGGCAGAGAGACGCCAGTCGTCTGTCCTCCGCAGTGAGACGCCAGTCGTCTGTCCCTCAGCAGTGAGACGCCAGTCGTCTGTCCTCAGCAGTGAGACGCCAGTCGTCTGTCCTCAGCAGTGAGTCGTCTGTCCCCGGCAGTGAGACGCCAGTCGTGTGTCCTCAGCAGTGAGACACAAGTCGTCTGTCCTCAGCAGTGAGACGCCTGTCGTGTGTCCCCAGCTGCAGCTGAAGAGTGAAGCTGAACTGAGATCAGTTAAAAACACTCTGAAGTTATTAACAACCAGAGTTTATCTCCAGTATTCAGCAGGAAACTGAATTCTGAACAGTTTAGTGGATTTGTCACAGCAGCTGCCCTTCAGGTCCAGGAAGCAGAGGATCATGGGTAATATGAGACAGAGCCCAACAGAGTTAATCATGCGTGGCTGCAGGGGGCGCTGTAACCGTTACACAGAAGAAAACTAAAGTGAAGGTTGATGGTTCACTGCTGAGGACGTTGTGTTGAGGTTCTAGCTCCGCCTCCTCCACATGGAACCAATCAGATCGCACGGACACACGGACCTGCGGGGGGGTTAGCAGGTTAATGTGACCCCAGATATCACTGTGGGTGGGATCAGACTATTTCCTGGTCTTCACTCAGTGATGGTTGAGGTTCTGCCTCCACCTCTCTCTCTCTCTCTCTCTCTCTCGCTCCGTCAGTATATTCATGCTTCTTTTCTTTTTCTTTCCTCTTTTCGTTTCTGTTCTTTCTCTCTTGCGTTGGAAAGCTGGATATAAGCTGCGTGGCTCTCTAGCTAGCTCGTTCATCTCCCGACAAGGTAAACATGTGAACACGCCTTCTGTCTACGTGTCTGTGAAACCTCCTCCTGCTGCTCCTCTTCTTCTAGCTCCTCCTCCTGCTCCTCTTCTTCTTCCTCCTGCTGCTCCTCTTCTTCTTCCTCCTGCTCCTGCTCCTCTTCTTCTAGCTCCTCCTCCTGCTCCTCTTCTTCTAGCTCCTCCTCCTGCTCCTCTTCTTCTTCCTCCTGCTCCTGCTCCTCTTCTTCTTCCTCCTCCTCCTGCTCCTCTTCTTCTAGCTCCTCCTCCTGCTCCTCTTCTTCTTCCTCCTGCTCCTGCTCCTCTTCTTCTTCCTCCTGCTCCTGCTCCTCTTCTTTTTCCTCCTCCTCCTGCTCCTCTTCTTCTAGCTCCTCCTCCTGCTCCTCTTCTTCTTCCTCCTGCTCCTGCTCCTCTTCTTCTTCCTCCTGCTCCTGCTCCTCTTCTTCTAGCTCCTCCTCCTGCTCCTCTTCTTCTTCCTCCTGCTCCTGCTCCTCTTCTTCTTCCTCCTCCTCCTGCTCCTCTTCTTCTAGCTCCTCCTCCTGCTCCTCTTCTTCTTCCTCCTGCTCCTGCTCCTCTTCTTCTTCCTCCTGCTCCTGCTCCTCTTCTTCTAGCTCCTCCTCCTGCTCCTCTTCTTCTTCCTCCTGCTCCTGCTCCTCTTCTTCTTCCTCCTGCTCCTGCTCCTCTTCTTCTTCCTCCTGCTCCTGCTCCTCTTCTTCTTCCTCCTCCTCCTGCTCCTCTTCTTCTAGCTCCTCCTCCTGCTCCTCTTCTTCTTCCTCCTGCTCCTGCTCCTCTTCTTCTTCCTCCTGCTCCTGCTCCTCTTCTTCTTCCTCCTCCTCCTGCTCCTCTTCTTCTAGCTCCTCCTCCTGCTCCTCTTCTTCTTCCTCCTGCTCCTGCTCCTCTTCTTCTTCCTCCTCCTACTGCTCCTCTTCTTCTTCCTCCTGCTCCTGCTCCTCTTCTTCTTCTTCCTCCTGCTCCTGCTCCTCTTCTTCTTCCTCCTCCTTCTGCTCCTCTTCTTCTTCCTCCTGCTCCTGCTCCTCTTCTTCTTCCTCCTCCTCCTGCTCCTCTTCTTCCCCAATCCTCCTTCTCTTCCTCTTCTACTTCCTCCTCCTTCTGCTGCTCTTCTTCCTCCTCCTCCTCCCCAATCCTCCTTCTCTTCCTCTTCTTCTTCCTCCTCCTCCTCCTCCACTTTCTCATCCTCCTCTTCCTCCTCTCCTGGATGGGTTTTGGTTTGTCGTCTTTGGTGTCGTGACGTGTCTGGTTTAGTCTGGTAGATATTTGTTTGCTCCTACTTCTTTACTCTTCCTCTCTTCCTCCCTCTTCCTCCTCTTCCTCCTCTTCCTCCTCTTTTCCACCCTTCCTTTCCTTCCTGCACTTCTCTCTTTTTTCCTTTTGTTTTCTTTCCCCCCTCTCTTCCTACTTTTCCTCTGTACTTATTTAATGTCTGAGTCGTGGTCGTGAAGAGTCTGTGGTGCAGCTCCCCCCCCCCCCCCCCCACCTCCACCACCACCCTGGCCACCCCGCAGCATGCTGATGACATCATCATGACTGTTTATTTATTGGTTGATGCCTGCAACGGAAAAAGTGCTGTGTGTGTGTCTGTGTGTGTGTGTGTGTGTGTGTCTGTGTGTGTCTGTGTCTCTCTGTGTGTGTGTGTGTGTGTGTGTGTGTGTGTGTGTGTGTGTGTGTGTGTGTGAGTGTGTGTGATCACAGCTCAGAAAAAAGTTGAGAAGAGGAAGGAAGGATGAGAGGTTTTAGATGGAAAGATAGAAAGTGCTGAGCAGACTGTCTCGATTCCACCTGACAAAACCTCTCCAATTGTTCATCACTCTCACACACACACACACACACACACACACACACACACACACACACACACACACACACACTAACACACACAGCAGACAGCAGTTCCAACACTCTGAGGAAACAGTGTATTATTTCATATCAATATATTCTTAATAAATAAGTTTCCAGCAAAGTGTTAAAACAGCAGATGAAATAATTAAAAACTGTTTGAATATTTACAAGCTTTATAAAACTTTATGACTGAGACCAGGAGAAAGATTCCGTATGAATATGAAGTTCAGAAGTGACATGAACAGTTGGAGGTGAAGTATTCGAGCTCCTCAGAATCCAAACTCACAATCCGCTCAGAGGGATTCTTTTATGTTTCAAAAAAATCAGCTCATATTTCTTAATCTCATTGTTTTTGTCAAGTTATAAGTTTACAGTTTCTTATTTTTGCGTCAGAGTGTTTGGTCCATTCGAATCAAGTAAATACACAACATCTGATTTAACAACACAACTTTGTGTTGCATGTGCGCTGTAAATATTTTCTTCAACGACAATTTTCTTCCGTTTTAATAAACGTTAGCAATAAAAAGTTGTTGACACCTGCACACGTCCACACTGCCCCCCCCCAAAATCCCTTGGCCCCTCCCTCCCTGGTTTCCAGCCCCGCCCACGCCCTCCGCCCCGCTGGATCCGCACATACATGTAAACACACAACTCTGACGCAAGCCGCTCCTCATCCTCATCCTCATGGTTCTTGGCAGGGAGGCCGTCGCCCGCTGCCGCTCTACAGAGGTCAGAGAAGTCTGGTTTCTGCGCCTCCTCCTCCACCTCCTCCTCTTCTTCTTTCTCCTCTTCCCCCCGAACGGCTTTCACACACCATCACCGGCCCGTCATTACCTGGCCTCGAGGTGGGTCCTCAATAGTCAACCCCCAACGCCCCCCCCACCCCCACCAACACCACCTTTCTCACTCCTCCTCCCACACACACACACACACCTCCTCCCCCCCTCCCTCCTGTCAGTCACTGTGGGTTTTGTCAAGAGGAGTCATATCAGAGGATGTAGCTGTAGAGACTCAGGCAGGGTGCTGCACTGTGTGTGTGTGTGTGTGTGTGTGTGTGTGTGTGTGTATGTGTGTGTGTGTGTGTGTGTGTGTGTGTGTGTGTGTGTGTGTGTGTGTGTGTGTGTCTGTGTGTGGGTTTGTGTGTGTGTGTGTGTGATCAGATTCATTGAATCAGGTTTTTTATTGAATACAAAAGAAAACACAAGATATCGTCATAGACCAAAGATCAGTGTCTCCTCCATCCCACCATCCTTCATCCTCCTCCTCCTTCTCCCTCCTACTCCTGGTCATCTCCATCCTTCGTCCTCCTCCTCCTTGTAACTTCATCCCTCCATCCTTCGTCCTCCTCCTCCTGGTCACCTCAATCCTTCGTCCTCCTCCTCCTTGTAACTTCATCCCTCCTCCTCCTTCTCCCTCCTACTCCTGGTCATCTCCATCCCTCCATCCTCCCTTCCTCCTCCTGGTCACCTCATCACCCCTCCTCCTCCTCCTGGTCAACTCCATCCCTCCATCCTTCCTCCTCCTACTCCTGGTCCCCTCCATCCCTCCGTCCTCCCTCCTCCTCCTCCTGGTCACCTCCATCCCTCCGTCCTCCCTCCTCCTCCTCCTGGTCACCTCCATCCCTCCATTCTTCCTCCTCCTCCTCCTGCAGTACAAATGACGAAGCTCTGCCGTCCTGATTCTCCTCCTCCTTTTTATCGTTTATCAATCCACCTTTTTATGGCAAAAATCTTCTTCATGGAAAAGTTGGCAGGGAAGAGGGGAGCAGGAGGAGGAGGAGGAGGGAGGGAGGGGGGGAGCAGTGAGCTGAGGCAATTTGCAAAGTGGAACTAATCCCAGGTTCTTTCTTCTGTGTTCGACACACAGGCCACCAGGACTCAATACCACACACACACACACACTCACACACAGAAACACACACGCGTAGATTCACTCACACAAGTAGACACACTCACACACACACACGTAGACACACTCACACACACGTAGACACACACACACACAAACACTCAACGAAACACACACCCTCGCACACAGAAACACACACAGAAACACACTCACAGACACACTCACACACGCTGCTGTTAGAGGCAGACTCAGACATTTTGGTGAAACCTCCTGTCTCCATCGATATGAACTGAGTCTCCGTCCGTTCACACTTTAATCAGCTGTGTGCCGTTTGTGTTGAGGCTGTGATGAACGCTGCCGCCTCCAGGGGGCGCCGGCTCAAATACATCTTTACACTTGGCCATCACATCTCAGAGACTCTGTGCTGTCTAAGTTACTTTTCACTTTCGAGGTGTTTGTTTCTCTTTCAGAATAAAAATAAATTATCCAAACCCAACATCCACATTACAGATGGAACCAAAGCTAATTAGCTTAGCTTAGCATAAAGACTGTAAACAGGGGGAAACATTAGCCTAATTTTGATCAAACACACAAACATGAACTTGTCTAAAGTTCAGTCACAAACAAAAAGAGAGAAATTCTAATTTCATATTAAATTCAGTGTGAACGTCGGAGAGATGCTAAAACATTAGAAAAGTTGTGTAATTAATGTTTAATCACATTTTGTTTAAGAGCACAACCTCTGAAGACACACACACACACACACGTACTCATACATTATGTTAAACACACACAGGTGGTTGGGATTAGGGCTATTTTACTGTGTGTGTGTGTGTGTGTGTGTGTGTGTGTGAGTGTGTTTGTTCTGTCTTTGTGTGAGAGAGAGAGATAGTGTGTATTTGTGTGTTTGATTGTGTGTGTGTGTAAGAGAGAGGGCAGAGAAAGCCATCCATCCAAGGATTACTGTAAACACACACACACTCGCTCAGTGTGTATTGTCACAGTGATAAATCACAGCAGACTTTAAGTGAATTAGTGCAGCAGCTTTAACTCTCCATCCCTCTCTCTCTCTCTCTCTCTCTCTCTCCTTCTCTACCTCTCTCCATCTCTCTCCCTCTCTCTGTCTCCATCCCTCTCTCTCCTCTTCTCTCTCTCTCTCCTTCTCTACCTCTCCATCTCTCTCCCTCTCTCTGTCTCCATCCCTCTCTCTCCTCTTCTCTCTCTTCCTCTTTCTCTCTCCATCCCTCTCTCTCCACCCCTCTCTCTCTCTCTCTGTCTCCATCCCCCTCTCTCCTCCTCTCTCTCTTCCTCTTTCTCTTTCTCTCCCTCTCTCCCTCTCTCTCCATCCCTCTCTCTCACTCTCCCTCTCTCTCCATCCCTCTCCCTCTCTCTCTCTCCATCCCTCTCTCTTTTACTCACTCTCTTTCTCTCTCTCTCTTCCTCAGTCCCTCTCATTTCCAGTCTCTCTCTCTCTCTCTTCCTCTTTCTCTCTCTCTCCCTCTCTCCCTCTCTCTCAATCCCTCTCTCTCTCTCCCTCTCTCTGTCTCTATCCCTCTCTCTCTTCCTCTCTGTCTTCCTCTTTCCCTCTCTCTCTCTCTCTCCCTCTCTCTCCATCCCCCCCTCTCTCTCTCTCTCTCTCTCTCTCTCTCCGCCCAGAGCTCCATACATCACCGTCCTTAACGAGGCCGCAGCCACTAACGAGCAATCAGAGAATATTAGACCAATTAGAGGCTTAATTAGATCAGAGGGCAGGAGGGGAGGAAAGGGGAACAGGGAAAGAAGAGTAGAGGAGGAGCGAGGGAAGGAAAGAAGAGAAGGAAACAATGTTCGTCCACTTCCACTCTCTTGTTTTGATTGACAGCTAGTGTGAGAGGTGCATTGTGGTTGTTGTCATCGTTTCATCTGCTCTGTGTCCGTCATCATGTATTTGCATGTCAAGCCACGCCTCCTTTTATTAACCTCTCCCCCCCCTCCTCCTCTCTCTCCCCCTCCCTGACTTATGTGTCTACCTCGCTCTCCCAACTTCCCTCTCGCTTAATAACTTGTTCTCTCTCTCTCTCGCCCTCACCTCACCCCTCTCCCCCACAGCGAGCCCTCATGCCCCCCCCCTCCAGCCTCCACTTCTCCTCCTCCCCCATTCTGCAGCAGCCCGGCTCCTACTTCTCTCACCCGGCCATCAGGTATCACCCACAGGAGACGCTCAAGGAGTTCGTCCAACTGGTCTGTCCTGACTCCGCCCAGCAGGGAGGACAGGTGGGCTTCCTCAACGTAAGCACACGCACTCACACACACCCACACACACGAAAACACACACACACACATTCAGAGGTACACACACTGAGACACATCTGAGCTGGGATTTCCAGCCTCTGCAAGGGATCAGTATCAGTCTGCAGAAAACACTGCAGTGTGTGCGTGTGTGTGTGTCTGTGAGTGTGTGTGTGTGTGTGCCCTCTGTCTGCAGTGAGATAGCTGATATATCTTTGTCTAGACACTGAATCAATACACCCTCCACCTCCCTACCACACACACACACACACACACACAGTATTTTTTGCATACGTAGTAGAACTGGTCTCTTGTCCTCGTGTTCTGATGGATCACAGATTAGAAGATTTCCATCTGTTAGTGAGTGATGTGAGGCAGAGCTCCGGCCGGTGGGCAGCTCCACACGGGACCGGAGCTCGACTCATGAACCAGAACCAGAGTTCACACAGGGTCTTACAAAGTGTCACTTTCAGTCATCTGAGTTTTAGCTGCTTCCACCGTGTCTCTTAGTGATGCAGATATGAACCTGATCTGATAACTGATCTCAGTTCAGCTTGTCTGAGAGATAACCTGGACTCAGCTACTTCCCCTCCAGTTCTGATCAAGTGAATCTGGGCATCACAGCAGCCTCTTGTTTCGTCACCTTTGACCTTTGAGAGCGGCCCCAAGAGGCACCGATCAACACATGACAGATACTTTACAACAAGTAGAACAGACGCAGCTCTGAGGGGAACAGGTGTGAAGTGTGTTCACCTGTGAACGTAGAGAGGAGGAGGAGGAGGAGAGACAGAAGGAGGCGCAGAGGTGAAGCGAGGTACTGTGGTATTATGACTATAGATTAGCAGGATAAAATGCAAACAGCAGCAGAATTCTTTATGACCAGCCAGGAAAAGTGCTGACACTCACACACACACACACACACTCACACACACTCTCACACATACTCAAACACACACTCACACACACTCTCACACATACTCAAACACACACGCACACACATACTCAAACACACACTCACACACACTCTCACACATACTCAAACACACACTCACACACACTCAAACACAGACTCACACGCACTCTCACACACACTCAAACAGACACACACTCTCACACACTCTCACACACGCTCTCACACACACTCACACTCATTCACACACAGACTCACACACACACACACTCAGAGGACAGCTCAGAGTTGAGCTGTTACAGGTTCACTTGGTTACCAACCTGTTGATGTGTATTATTATTGTGTGTGTGTATTTTGTGTATTTATACATACATTGTTATTTAATGTTTTAACTCTGTGCCCCCCCCCCCCCCCTCTCGTCTCCAGCCAAATGGTAGCTCCCAGGGAAAGGTCCACAACCCGTTCCTCCCGACACCCATGCTGCCTCCCCCTCCCCCTCCCCCGATGGCCCGTCCCGTCCCACTGCCTGTCGACGCCAAGCCCCCCTCCACCTCCTCCGAGGGGGGAGGCCACTCACCCACCTCGCCCAGTGAGTGCACACACACACACACACACACACACACACACACACACACAAATCTTTCTTAACTTTTATTTCACATTCAGCTGCATGAATCCTGTAGATTTTAAAACATCTTTGCAGCATGTTTCCCTGGAGGCCAACACGCCTCCACAACAAAAGAAAAGATTATATGAATCTTTAAATTATTAATCAAATATCTGAAGAACTCTTCCTCGTCTGTGTGGAGTGAATCTTATCGTGTTTGGATTAAATTTAACTTCAGGGTTCAGAGAAACATTTTTGTCATTTGGCAAAAACAAACTCAGTTGATGCCAAAATATTTAATCCTACTAACACTCATAGACATTTATATATAATATCATCATCACTCTGACCCAGATCTTCTCAGTAGTTCTTAAACCTTTATTAGAACTTTGTCATCAGTCCGTTCTGTGAACAGTGATGAACAGTAAAGTTTGTTTCCACAGATCAAGACTCAAAGTTTCTTTTGTTTTCAGTGTTTTTCTGATGAAACCGACTGTGATGACAACACAAATAATGTGTGTGTTTGTGTGCGTGTGTGTGTGTGTTGTGCAGCCTACTCCACCCCCACTACATCTCCAGCCCAGCGGTTCGTCAGCGTTGGACCCAGAGACCCCGGCTTTAATATCCCTCAGCAGCCACAGGTAACACAACCACACACACAACCACACACACAACCACACACACAACCACACACAACCACACTCCCAAACCTTTCTGTCCAGATGGGACCTGGCAGCCAATCAGAGAGCTGCACTGGTTGTGGTGTGAATCCTGGTAAACACAGAGGGGAAGAAAAGAGACAGTTAACATTTACCACAGAGCAGGGGGTCAGTGAAGGCAACACCTAGAGTGTGTGTGTGTGTGTGTGTGTGTGTGTGTGTGTCCAGGTCAGGGTCTGTTTGCCAGCTGATTTATGAAGAGTGTATCGATCGGGCAGCCTTGACTTAACTCATCACACACACACGACAGTGAAGTGGGACTTCTCTTGTTGACAATCGAGACATGTTTGATTGTGTTAGTGTGTGTTCGTGTTGGTGTGCGTGCGTGTATGTGTGTGTGCTGGTCCGCTGTAGATTTATTGATTGTGTCATACACTTATGCACACACACACACACACACTCCTGGAGACTTGCGCCAGGTGTTGAAATTACTGCCAGAAACAGACTTGTTATTTATTCTTCTTATTATTATTATTTGTCTCTTTGTGTCTCTCTGTCTCTGTGTCTTTGTGTCTCTGGGACTCTGGGACTTTATGTTTCTGTGACTCTGGGACTCTGTGTCTCTGTGTCTTTGTGTCTCTGTGACTCTGGGACTTTATGTCTCTGTGTCTCTGGGACTTTGTGTCTTTGTGTCTTTGTGTCTCTGTGTCTTTGTGTCTCTGGGACTCTGGGACTTTGTGTCTCTGTGTCTTTGTGTCTCTGTGACTCTGGGACTTTATGTCTCTGTGTCTCTGGGACTTTGTGTCTTTGTGTCTCTGGGATTCTGGGACTCTGGGACTTTGTATCTCTGTGTCTTTGTGTCTCTGGGACTCTTGTGTCTCTGTGTCTTTGTTTCTCTGGGACTCTTGTGTCTCTGTGACTTTGTGTCTCTGGGACTCTTGTGTCTCTGTGTCTTTGTGTCTCTGGGACTCTTGTGTCTCTGGGACTCTGGGACTTTGTGTCTCTGTGTCTCTGTGTCTTTGTGTCTCTGTGTCTCTGTGATTTTGTGTCTCTGTGTCTCTGGGACACTGTTGACGTCTCTTTCTTATGAAAGTTGATTTCACTCCAGTGAGGACGAGATGAGGGGACGTCTCAGGACCTGTCAATGGGGACATGTTACATGTTGTTGCTTTTGTGGGGACATTATTCAAGTGTTTTAAAAAAGACTTTGAGATTGTCCTCACAAGTATTACATTATTAAATGTGTTAATGTACAATAAATGTGAAGCATTAGATGGACAGGGGACGCCACGCTGCGACCTCAGAGGACAACACACACAGAGAGACAGAAGTCCCCATGGGCGGTCGACATCAGGCTTGTGTGTGAGAGAGAGAGAGAGAGAGAGACAGAGAGAGAGAGAGAGAGACAGAGAGAGAGAGACAGAGAGAGAGAGAGAGACAGAGAGAGAGAGAGAGACAGAGAGAGAGACAGAGAGAGAGAGAGACAGAGAGAGAGAGAGAGAGAGAGAGAGAGAGAGAGACAGAGAGAGAGAGAGAGAGAGAGAGACACACATGGGGACACCCCCTCCTCTCCTCGCCATGGTTACCTACTGGTCAGTCTGTGCATTCCCGTGTGTTTGGGGGGGGGGTGGGGGGGGGGGGGGGGGGGGGGCAGTGTGCTGGTTACTGTGGGCGACGGGGGAGTGGGCATCATATTGTGCCAACACACAAAAACACACACAAACACACACACAGGCATTATACCCACTACTATACAACAAGCAGCCATGACCTGATTAGTATGTGTGTGTGTTGTGGGGGGGGGGGATCATCATCTGTCTCTATGTCCCATTTGCACATAACCTTCAAGGTGAAGTTCACACACATAGTAAAACACCACACCCACCCCACTGTGTGTGTCTGTGTGTGTGTGTGTGTGTGTGTGTGTGTGTGTGTGTGTGTGTGTGTGTGTGTGTGTGAAGTGCTGACTCAGGGCGAGACAGGTCTGGGTGAGAGACATCGGAACAGAGAGAGAGAGAGATAACAGTGATGACCCTGTAAATAAACTCATCAGATTAAATCAGATTCGTTCAATATAATGAAAATGAGACGGAGCAGATTCAGTGTTTTAAACACTGAATGGTCGACACGTTAATATTTATCATATTAATTATAATAGAGAAACAATCAGGTTTAGTTCAGGTCAGTGACAACACTCAGGATCATGATGCTGATATTAGGGAGTAAAACATTTCAGATTCTGATATATTTAAAATAAGTTGTCCATGATTCTGATGATTATCAAACTCTACATGTGAACTGATGTTTTACAGGTCTCCCATAAAGTTACAACCAAATTTATAGAAGTTGAATATAAATGTTTTCTAATGTTGAATATAAACTTGAATCCACATTTTAATGCATTTTTTATTCAGTGAAATCAAAGTTTTCATTCCTGCAAATTGAAGTACAGATACAGATGTGACTCATAACATCAGATTCTTTAGAGACTGATTAATAAATCAAAACCAAACAGGATGAAGATTCACCGGCTGAATATTTCACAATATTCAGACCTTTATAAATGTGAAGTATCAAAGTTCAGTCTGTGTATCTGTTGGCTGAGATATAAAGTTTGTGACACATGACATGTGTGCGGAACGATAAAGAATCAAACTTCTTTAAATAAAACAGGAAACAACATAAATATCATATTTCCATCATGTTTTCTACCTTGAAGCTTTAACTGCTTCTCTTTTAATGATGATGTTGGTTTTAATCGCAGACGACTGGAGAATTAACTCACACATCTGTTTGACTCCTTATGAATCACATCAGAGGACCAGGACGTCTCTCCTTCATTTATTAAAGTTCAAATCTCTCTCTCTCTTCTTCTTCTTCTCTTCGTCTGAGTGACGAGTATCTTCAGTCTGAATCACAGCTGTCAGCATCAGCCCAGTGTGTGGTAACACTACTCCACACACACACACACACTCTCTCTCTCTCTCTGCCTGGCCTGAGTGAGTTTCATCTTCTCAGGACAGAGGGAGGAGCTGCAGTGCAGCGAGCGAGCGAGCGGGCGAGACACATAGAGATACACAGGGGAAGAGGGAGGGAGCGAGGGAGTGAGGGAGAAAAGTCCCAGCGTCAGCAAGTTGTATTGATTAAAAACTAACCTTCCAGTCTTCTCCTCTATCACTACACACTCACACACACACACACACACTCACACACACACACACTCACACACACACACACACACACACACACACACACACACACACAAAGCAATAGAATTACAACGAGTCAGGAACAACTCAGGTCTGAGTGCAGAGAAACCCTGCAACACACACACACACACACACACACACACACACACACACACACACTCAGGAAGAGAAACTATTTACCTTCATGTGTTTCATTTAAAAAACAAATGTTTAAAAGTGTGTAAGTGTGTCTTCACTTCAAATCAATATGTGTGTGTGTGTGTGTGTGTGTGTCTGTTTTTATCAAGAAGTGCGGCGCAGGACGGGAGGAGAGTAAAGAAAGAAAAGAAGAAGGGAGTGGTGGGGAGGTCTGCAGGGGGGGGGTGTAGGGGGGGTGATGCGGTTGCCTTGGCGATGGTAGTCACGTCCTGGGCCGTCTGGTTGTCCCTAGCAACGAGACGTGATGTAAGGCGGGGGGGAACTTGAACTCGGGCAGCGAGGAAGAGGAGGAAGAGGAGGAAGAGGAGGCAGAGGAGGAAGAGGAGGGAGAGGAGGCAGAGGAGGGAGAGGAGGGAGAGGTTCATGAAACGTGAACGATGCACCTTTGGCGATCGATACGGGCCAATCACAGATGGATTACACTCACACAGACACACACACACAGACACACACACACACACACACACACACAGGCTGGTTATATTGTGCACAAAGTGTCATAAAGTCCAAACTGAAGGAACCTGGTGCAGCAGCTCCAGACGGGTCCTGTGAGGAGCTGGTGGTGCCCCCTGCAGGCCACACTCATCTCAGCAGGAACCAGTCAGAAGTTTATAGAACCTGTTCTGCATCTGGTTTATTTCTTCTTTGTCCAAATAACAAGGGCTGTGAAATGCTGAAGAACATTTTATGTCCTGCATTGATCCTGGTTTGGGATTTTCTCATTATTTAAATTCATGGAATTTATTAATTTCTCTGTGATTAAAGGTTAATTTAATCACAGCTAAAGATTCTCTACCTGCTCTCAAAGTGTCTTTAACTGGAGATAAAGATCCAAACACTCAGTGGCATAAAGGTCCGGGCAACACTCAGCTGTCAATCATAACCCCCCAACCATTATGTGATCAAATAACTAATTCAAACCAAGCTGATCAAAAACACTGTAACAAAGATCAGAGAGATAAGAACGACCTGAACTGACAGAAACCTCTTTGCACACGTTTATTAAACGTCTACTCAGATCTGTTTGTATCACTGTCCTGTCTGCTAACATGGAGGAGGAGGGGTTATGATCTCTACTGCAGCCAGCCACCAGGGGGCGATGAAGATGCTGATCTGTGTTCACAGTGTGGCCTGATGTTAACGTGTGCCTTGTTGTCTCTGTCTCCTCAGTGGTACCTGGGATAAGGACCTCAGAGGCCCCTCCTCCCTCCACTCACCTGTATGACACACCGCTGCAGACTCCGCCTCCTCCAGCTGCAACAGAGAGACCCCTCATGCCCCGCCCCTACATCCCTCCTCTGCACCTGACTCCGCCCCACCAGCGCCATATAGAGACTCACAGCATCTGCATGGCTACAGCGGATCAAACGCACCCCCCCCCTGGTGGGAAACACCCGCCCTGTAAATGTCGATGTCCATATATAGTGCCAGCCCCCCCCCCCCCCCCACACACACAAACACACACACATACACACACACCACCAGACTGGGCAGAACAACCAGTCGAGGGAATGAGCCTTTAAAATCCCACAAGACTGAATCCCAGCTTCGCTACTGGGGGACGACTCTCCCATCATCCTCTGAGCTGTGGTCATCCAGTGGACTGCAGCGGTACTGGACCCCCCCCCCCCCCCCTCCAGGTGGTGGTAGGTCGGGGGGGAGGAGGTCGACCAGGCTCTTTTCCAAGGACACGGACCGGTGCTTAATGGAAAGGCCCGACCTGACGGGGAGGTGGTGCGGGCGCCAACAGAGGCCCCGCCCTTTTCCCATTCATAACAAAAACTAGACGTGGGGGTGGGGGGGTGGGGGGGGGGTTTAAACGTGGATTTGTTGATGTGAAGTGTTGCGACCAGACGCTGGTGGATCTGAGCTCGTTCATCTGGGAGACGTTGGCTTCATGGCTCATTGATTTTTCTCTCATTTCAGCTGGTCCCCTGCCCCCCCCCCCCCCCCCTCTATCCATCCACCGTCTGGTGAAGCATGTTCAGGGTGAAACTCTGGTGACGCAGGCAGACAGGAGAGAGACCAGTGACTTACCAGTGGAATATTGATCATGAGGAAAGTGCAATTTTGTTGGCTAGCTGTTGGATAGTTAAATATCTTTGTAAGATAGCTCGTTGAAAACAGTTGTTGGAAAGTATATATAAATATATATTTTTCTTCCTAGTCCGCTCACACCTCTGGGACTCTAAAACTTTGGGGTACAAAAGACGACATCGCAGCATAGAAGTAGAAATCACAGCCCTGTGAGGAATAAGCTGTTTCACTTTTACTTTTATTTGTGGTTTGTTCTCGTTGAAAAGCTGTAGAACAAGATTCACTTTGAAGATCAGAACTTTAAAACAATCATTTTCCACTAAACTTTTAATTTTGTTTCAGAAAAGAAAAAAAAACGCTGAGCGATTAACTTGTTTTCTTCAAAAAAGAGAATTTGAATTTCTCCTGAGGCGAGTGAATTTGAAATCACATTTTCTCCCGTTTCTGTCGGCGAGATAATCTTTAACGGGCGTCGCCTGGTGCCAGGCGGCCCGTGATGGGCGGGGTCTCCTAGAGCTCCTGCCCAATCAAAAGCACTAATTCCTGCAGTTGGCCATGACCCACGAGTGTGTAATCAGGGGGCGTGGTCTAGACGCAGCAGAGGGTCACTCTCTGGAAGCTTTCGTCCACAAACAGACAACAACAGCCGAGCGCTTCACATGCAACTTAGCATTTTATTAACTTCAGTTTTCTTTTTCCTTTCCTATACTATATATAAAATATATATATATACACACACATGCACACACACAAACACCAACGACCATCCTGCGTCGGACAAAAGTGAATTTAAGTGAAAAAGTTACAAAAAAGAACAAAAAAAATCTGCATGTTTTAGTGTTAGAGACACTTTTCTCCATAGATGATGTAGTTAGTGCGATAAAGACACTATATTGTAAACCCGCCATCAGGCACCGGCCAGCAGGCGTCTTCCCTTCGGCCCCTGAGGCTGGGGGCCCCCTGACGCTGTGGGCCCCCTGACGCTGTGGACCCCCTGACGCTGTGGGCCCCCTGACGCTGTTTGGCCCCGTCGCTCTTCACAAACAACCAGCTCTCTTTGCTTCTCGGCTTCTCTCCATTCGTTTCTCCTTCTTCTCCCGCTCTGCTCTTCACTTCCACAACTTCCTCTTTCATCCGTTCAGAATCAAACTGATCCTCCTCCATGTGCCTGGAGCTTCGGCCCTGAGGGGGGGGGGGGGACAGATCGTTCTACTTCTGTCTTCCTGGTTCACCCTCCTCAGCGGACGTGAGGACACTCAGTGAAACCAGCTCCAGATCTGAGGTTATTTAACGTCAACAACAGTAAAGTGACGACGATCAACAGCTATAAATATTAAAAACAACATATTTCAAAACAACAACAACAGAACATTTTCCGTGGACGTAGCTTTGTCAGCTCAGTTTAGAACCTCCAGTTCCAATGCTTTGATTCGGATTAGCTGTTAGCTCAGTTTATTATAGGATCTTTGATAAGTTAGCTATCAGCTAAACCAGTTAGCAGTTAGCTAGCAGCTGGGATTAGTGGTTTAACCCCCTCAAGTGAAAACTGTTTGTTCCTGAGTTAACAACAGGAAACAGTTAAATAAACAGTTTGAACACTTCCTGCTCGTTTCACTGAGTTTCATGATGTCGATGGAGATCAGTTAATCCTGTTCACACCTCCTCTTCATCCTCTTCATCCTGTCCTCCTCACACCTCCTCTTCATCCTCTTCATCCTGTCCTCCTCCCTCCTCTTCATCCTCTTCATCCTGTCCTCCTCACACCTCCTCCCTCCTCTTCATCCTGTCCTCCTCCCTCCTCTTCATCCTGTCCTCCTCACACCTCCTCTTCATCCTCTTCATCCTGTCCTCCTCACACCTCCTCCCTCCTCTTCATCCTCTTCATCCTGTCCTCCTCACACCTCCTCTTCATCCTCTTCATCCTGTCCTCCTCCCTCCTCTTCATCCTCTTCATCCTGTCCTCCTCACACCTCCTCCCTCCTCTTCATCCTGTCCTCCTCCCTCCTCTTCATCCTGTCCTCCTCACACCTCCTCTTCATCCTCTTCATCCTGTCCTCCTCACACCTCCTCCCTCCTCTTCATCCTCTTCATCCTGTCCTCCTCCCTCCTCTTCATCCTGTCCTCCTCACACCTCCTCCCTCCTCTTCATCCTCTTCATCCTGTCCTCCTCCCTCCTCTTCATCCTGTCCTCCTCACACCTCCTCCCTCCTCTTCATCCTGTCCTCCTCACACCTCCTCCCTCCTCTTCATCCTCTTCATCCTGTCCTCCTCACACCTCTGAACAGCGGAACCTTTTCTTTTTGAATCTTCCTCTTTTCATTAGTTTGTTCATTCTTCTACTTTTGTTCCCACGTCTAACGGGGACGTAAAATATGCAAAAACCTGCTTGAACTCTCTTCGTCTGATTCTCTTCTTCTGTTTCTTTGCTCTGGTTTTTCTTTCTCTTCATCTTCACCCAGAGTGAGAAGCAAGTGACCGGCGTCGTGCTCCGCGCTCGGTCCCTCAAAATGAGCCCAGCTCGGCAGCAGCGCTCCGGCCAAGCTGAGGCGCTGCTGCTCGGGGTTGGGTTCCTCCCTTCCTGCCTACTTTCCTTCCTTCCTTCTTTCCTTCCTTCCTTCCTTCCTGTTTATGATAATCTACCAGGCTGCCACAATTCGAATCTCTTTCTTAAAGGTTTTTATTAGATTTTCTGGTCACGATCCTC
Organism: Pleuronectes platessa; assembly: GCF_947347685.1. Lineage (NCBI taxonomy): Eukaryota > Metazoa > Chordata > Actinopteri > Pleuronectiformes > Pleuronectidae > Pleuronectes > Pleuronectes platessa. Next base: position 27,792,941 of record NC_070634.1, read on the forward strand.
AAACAAGTCCAGCTCCTTCCCCATCGCTCACTGGTCACTTGTTGTGAACCCGTGGGACTCGAGCTCTGCAGTGTGAGGCCGAGGGCTGTGACGGGGAAGTGGTTCCACTTGTGTGGGTTGTGTGTTTCCTCTTAGTGTGTTTGTGTTGTCTCTGTTCTCGACCCTTTAGCCACGAGTTGGGCATTACTTCCTTAATTATCTGCACTAAATATGAAATAAATGAATATAGTGAAAAAGTATGTGATTTAAAAAATACAGCTTCCGGGGCTTAAAAAGAGCGAAGGGAATAAAAAAATTGCACGGACATTTTTTTAAGTGTCACAAAAACCTTGTGAAACAGCCTAGCATCTAATCAGCGACTTCGGGCTGTTTGTGTAAGATAACGACAAAATTGCACCGTTTTTAAAGAAAGAAAAAACGAAAAAGAATATAAAAGCAATAGTTTGGGCAGTGTGTTGTTTTGTTCTTGTGTTGTGTGTGTAACTTAGTTCTGGTACAGCAGCGGAGAGACGCAGGGAAGAGTTAGCTCTTAACGGACGGAGGGCAGAGCGGCACGGCCACTCGGCCTGAGAGACGTGTTTCTATGTTGTATAGTTTTATTAATTACACTGATTTTAAAGCTGCCCTATTTTATAATGCAGGACTTTTGTAACATTGATTAAATGAGGAAAACTAGTGTTGTGAATTTTCTGATTGTTTGTATCGAGGCCACATTACTAGAACTGGTTTGGTTTGTTTTCTGGAAACTGGATTTAAGTTGAAAACTTTCCTGTTTCCTTATTTTCTTGATTTTTCTTTATGTGCTTTCCTTTTTGTATGTATTTAAGGACATTTCCTCTTTGATGGTAAAGCATATTCCTGTACTTGAAAAGTACGGGCGCTGTGGTGATGAGACCATTGTAAATGGATGTTACAGTATGCTCTATGTTTGAAGGTTATTGTTGATCAGTGCTGATGAAGCTAAATCTTGGTCGTTCTGAGGAAACTGGTAAAGAGAAGCGAGTGTTTTTTATGCATTTTAAAGATTTAGTTTTAGGCAGGAGACGATGACATAGCCAGCCGAACGATGCCCCTACTATAAATGCATCTAGGCATCTTTTTTTGTGTTCACCATTCCATGCAGGAAAATAAACAGCTTGATTATGCAACATGATTCTTTTTCTTTTCCATCTGTTTCTTTCTTCACGAGCCCACGAGATCACCTCCTCCTCACCCAGCCCCCCCGAGGTCCATCCACACTTCACTGCTGCTCATCACTGCATCACATGCACGGAGCGGAGAACCAGCCGAGTCGACGGGATGGACGAAGAGTTTCTGCTCATTTCTGACGTTCACTCTTCATCGTCGCTTTACTGTGAAAAACTCACGACCTCAACGATCAATGCAAACGCTGCAGCTCCAGCTGCGTCGTGAACCTAAAGCCATGAGCACGTCCTCAGGTCTCAGTTTCATTTCATCGTGATTTCTCCTCCATGTTGATTCACAGCTTAGTTTCAAAGTTCACTCTTTAACAGACTTTACCAAAAAATTATCTCAACTTCAGCCGGTTATAGATTTCGGACTGTTTCTGTTTCCGTGGTCGAGGATGAACTTCGAACTGTGAACAAAGCCGATGAACTGAAACACTTCCTGATAAATAAACCATCTCACAAAGAGTCGAGGATCAGGAAGCTGATAATTAAAAACAATCAATTAAACATTATACTTGAAATCTGTACAAATCAAAGAGACGGAACCAGTAGGTGGCGATAGAGTCGAACACCAGAGAAGAACATCTAAGAATATTCTACGATGTGAGTCACTTCAAAACAAAAGCAGATCATTTACTTAACGTGTCAGTAGCGTGGAGCAGAGATGCTAAACGTAGCTGCTAACTGGAAACTAGACCGAGCTCACATAGAGAAACAGGTGGACGCCGTTGTTGTTGTTGTTGTCGTCTGACACGTGTGAAGTAAACTGTGACGTCATTGTTTCACAAACGCTTCTGACATGAACACACAGATTGTAAAACTGCACTTTGGACGGTTTTTGTAAAAATCTCTGTAGAGACTTTGTCCACATCAGCGTGGACGGGACGTTCGTCTCCATCTTCACAAACTCAAAGATCTTTGTTTTAAATTCAACTCAAGTTTTTATGGAGCTGACTTCACAAAAGGTTTTTTTACCCAGTTAAATTAGACGAGTTCATATTTTGTGGATTCAGGGAAACAACAATGTTTATATGACTTCAGGAGCTGAGTGATGCAGAAGCTAATATCTGGAAAATGTGAATGTGTCCAAAGTCTCAGTCGCTGGTTGTTTCTGTGGTTTGAAGACTGAGAACATTTAGGTGTAAATATGGAAATTTAAAACTTAACTAATGAATCAATGATGAGAAATGAGCAGAAACTCCGATCCCACAGGAGCTGGGTCCTGAGGGGGAAGCTGGGACGAGTCCCGGGGGTCCGATGCCCGTGGAGGAGGCGGACGCTCGTTCTCGTCCTCCTCCAAACACTCGAGTCAAAGCGGAGAGAGAAAGAGCTCAAGCCTCAATCACCACATCACCACACACCAGCAGACGTTTCCTGATTCCTCCTGAATCTTCTCCACAAAAAACTGATCTGAGAACTCGAGCGAGAGACAGAGACTAAACCCCGAGAGGAGAAACGCTTGTACTCGCCCCCCCCCCCCAACCCCCCTCCTCCCCCGCAGACAGAGGATTTTGACTTTGACAAATTCTGCCGCTCCATCAGGAAACAGGGTTGAATGAAGGCCACGTTCTTTATGTTGATGCTTCCTTCGTCCTCACGTTCGTCCAAATTCTCCCGGGCAGAAATCATCCCCCCCCCCCCCCCCCCACCTCCACTTGAGCTCCAGACCCTTCGGACCTCGCTGTGCGAGTCGTGTTCAGGAGGAAACAATCGAGTTAGAGCGGCTTGACGTGACGAGGGGCAGAATTCTTCAGGGTTAGACCAGGGTATTTTTAATCCACCCAAGATTCTCTCATCACTTTCCAGACCCGAGTACGTGAATCAGAGAAACGCTGAGGCCACGACTCTGTACGACAATCGTGCAAAGAGAGAGAGAGAAAGAGAGAGAGAGAAAGAGAGAGAGACAGAGAGAGAGAGAGAGAGAAAGAGAGAGAGAGAGAGAGAGAGAGAGAAAGAGAGAGAGAAAGAGAGAGAGAGAGACACCTGATTCGCTCTGAACTGACGTGAAGTGAAATCGTTTCCGAGCCGACAGCAGAAGGAAGTCGTGTCGGAGGGCGTGTCAGGGAAACGAGTACAAACGGCCTCACTGGAGAGAGATGCTATTGGCCGAAGAGGCAGGTGACACTGAAGCTTCTCTCCGGCTGTGACCAATCACACGTGACGATGTTTAATTATCCGAAGCCATCACACGGTGCTAAGTGTCGGTGCCGGAGCTGCAGCCTGTGACGATGTGAACTCACTCTCATGCTTCCTGACGGCCAATCACAGCGTAGCAGTCTAATCTGCATGAGAACTATGCACTGACTAAAAGCCGACACGTGCACGCTCCCGTGCGTGCGCCTGCCCACGTGCACTCTGGTATCTACTGTGTGAACTATCCCAGCCTCTGCCTTCTTTCACGGTCGATCCTTCCGTCTCCAGATCCCGGCTGCGACCGAGCGACTTTCACGAAAAACCTGAAAAAGAAATGAAAAATAAAAAACCAGCATATTACACGATATATTGAAAAGATCAAATGTAGTGCCTGTGAAAACCTGTATTATGATGCTCTTCTGAAAACTGAATAACTGTTTGTAACATTTCTGAACACCAGTAGCCTTTGCTGTCTGTCAGGCTCCTCTGATTATAGCTAATGTACAATAATCATAATATAACTGCATGCTCCCATAATCGCCTAGTAACTGTTACCAAGACCACAAGTGAGAAAAAACGACAAAGACCAGATTCTTCTGTTTTGGTTTATTTTTATTTTTATTTCCCTCGAACTGTCTTCCATCCTTTCATCCTTTCATCCTTTCATCCTTTCATCCTTCACCTTCATCCTTCACCCTTCACCTGGGACTCTTGTCACTGGTCAGACGGGTGTGCCACTATGATGAACGCGCTGGGTTTGATTCCGACAACCTCCAGCTAAACTTCAACCATCAAGCAAACACTCGGCTGGTCTGGCCTCCCTCCCCCCCGCCCCTCGGCCCATTGACCAGCAGATCGCTGCTCTGGGTGATTTCTCCTCTTCCTCCTCCTCCCTCCCCCCCCCCCCCCCCCCCCCCAGGCAGTTTCCTGCAGGAGACTGAATCAATGGCTTCGGCCTTTTTTCTGCAGCTCAGCACTATCCAGCTCCTTATCGAGCCGCCCCCCCCCCCCCCCCCCCCCCCGGCAGCACTTCAAACGAGGATGAGAAAAGAGACGGAGGTCTCCAGCACCTGGGAGCCCCCCCCCCTCCCTGCATCCCCCCCAGTCCCAGGCCGGGGGGGTCGATGGGCTCGTCTCGCTCACCTCCAGTGGCTCCGGACTTCCCTCTGTCGATGAGCTCGGCTCTTTGAAACCAAACGGACTCTTTGACTCGTGAAGCTGAAGAAACTTTGTGGAACTTTGTTGATGAGCAGGTTTTTTCTTTCAAAGGACGAAGTCGCTGCTGCAGCTTCAGAGTTTCTCATGTTGAATCCTTCTGGTAAAGATTACATGAGTTTCAGAATATGAGAAAAAATCCTTTCAAGTTATTCATGGTAATTAGGAAATAAATAAATAGGAGTGGATGGAAAAGAATTTAAATTCTAAACTTGCACTTGAACATCCGGCCTCGTCCTTTAGTGGAAGCAAAAAAAAAATCTGGGGTCAAGTTGTCGTCAAACTGAACCAGAGAATTTTCTGATGTTCTGAATATTTGAGTTAATCACCAATAAAGAGAATCAATCAAGTTAATCAGCGTTTCCTGTTGCCTTTCCCCCCCGGTCCTCTGGAGGCGCCGCTGAGCCACGACAATCCAGAAGGAGGAGGAGAGCTGTATCTGTGTCCCGAGCGACAGCGGTGGGCCGCGGCCCGGAGCGGTTTGAGTCCCACATTCACGTCATCATGTCATGTCACCCCCGTCTCACTGCCCAGCACCACGGAACCAGGCGATAGCCTCGTCCCGAGCGCCATCACCTGTTCAGTTCCTCCATCGACCTCCACCCTCACCCACAACTGACTTAAACCTTGTGCCTCTACAACTCTTTTATGGAACAGGGCGGCATTTTCTGCCGTCGCCGTCACACGGGTCTCGAACCTGGTGTCACCCGTTTGTTCAGTGTTAACTAGTTTCCATTAGTTGTGTCCGGTTTGTCCATCGTCTGTCCTGAAGCTGTGAGTCCGCACTGACGTCCTCTGTCCTCTGACTCACTGCTTCTGTTTTTACCTTCTTTCCTCCAACTGTTGTTTCTGTTGAACTGGTGAACCCCCCCCCCCCCCCCCCCCCCCCGGCCATTAGTGACTCCGTGTTCACGCAGACTCAAGTTACTGGAAGCAAGATGTGCATTTCCTATGCAACGACGACAAAAAATAAAGACGCTAATGCTCTAAAGGCCGTCTCTGTGTTATTGTGTTTTCAAGTGGGTGTTTACTGTGTGTGTGTGTGTGTTCTGTGTGTGTGTGTGTGTCTGTTGGTGCTGCACAGGAAGCACTGACTCGTCTCACAGCTACACAGAAGTTTCTGTCCGTTTACTGACGCTGAACAAACCGACCAATCACAACACACTGGGCTTCCACGGGGGGGGGGGGGGGGGGGGGGGGTCTTAAGGAGACATGAGCGAGAACCAGGAGTTGGAGACAGAGGCTGAAGAGAGGAGCTGCAGCTTTCTGAACACTATTTAAATTAACCTGAACTTTAACAGAATGTTTCTTTTAATGATTAATACAAGCATCAGTTGAGCTTTTGAAATCAGTGGAGAGGAAGTATATAATGTATATATATTATATTTCTCATGTTTGCATGGACGTCCTGATACAAACTGTCCTGTGATGTTCTCTGAAATCCAGGGCAGAGTGAGACCTCTGTATCTATCTGTTCAATCTGTGTTGTGACGGAAATGCTTTCATTCTAACCCAGGTGTGCTGAGTTCAGCAGTTTGTGTGTGTGTGTGTTTGTGTGTGTGTGTGTGTGTGTGTGTGTGTGTGTGTGTGTGTGTGTGTGTGTGTGTGTGTGTGTGTGTGTGTATTGAATAGACTGACACTGGGTCTCTAGTGGTTAAAGTTGTCGAAAAAAACTTCATCACATTAAATGATCATGAAAATGTTCAGGATGTTTGATCGATGGATCCAGTTTGATGTCAGGACCTGATCCAGATGTTTTAGACCTGAACTGAAGTCCTGACGTGTTCCTGACGTGGTCCACACGTGGTCCACACGTGGTCCCCCCACATTCTGTCTGTGAGAACTCAAATGCCTGAGTCAGTGTCTCCGGGGTAAAGCCCAGAAAGTATTTTCTGTAGAAAGTTTTATTGAAGGATCAGAGTCATGATGATAAGACCCCCCCCTCAGTGTGGTGTCGTCTGGGCTCAGATTCTCTCCCTGGTTCTGGGGGGAGTCGTCTCCCTCTCTCCTCTCAGGTTTCAGGGAGAGAGAGACGACCGCAGAGGAGCGTGAATAATTCAGCCAACTCCAGGCATCGTCTTTCTACAACACACATACACACACTCATACACACACACACAGACATACACACTCACAGTCACACTCACACTCCCGCTCACACTCTCACACTCACACTCACACTCACACACACACTCACTCACTCACAGAAGACCACACCCTTGTCTCAGCAGCAGATAAACATAATAATAATATTAATAATCATTTATAGTAATGAAATGAGAAAATCATCTGTTTGAAAACAATGTAAAACATTTTTTAATTTACCTTATTTCCATAAATCATCTCATTCTCTGAGATTTTGAGAACAAAGTCATAATGTGAGAGAAAATTATAATAATATGAGAATAGAGTAAATTCAGGGCTCATGTTCGAGGGAGAATTTCAGAAAAGACCAGCAGCTGAAACTAATCCATGCTTTTAATCTGAAGGATTTAAATTCAACCTCTTTAACTTTGTGTTTCCTGTGAGTTTGAACTGGAGAGGAAGTTAATGAGGAGCCGGGGCTGCTGGGAAACCACCAGGGGGCGACACGCAGGACGGACTGGTGGCCACGGGCAGAGCTGTTAGCCGAAATGATACACACACACAAACACAGTTACCTGAACATACACACACACACCTCAAAACACAATAACATAAATGTATTTTTTATATTTATGTATAAAAACATGAACGAAAAACATACCAATGACCAACATTTTAAATATAGTCTGTCTTTATTTACGTCTACTTTGATTTTATAGTTTTGTCAATGTCCAATCTGTTAACATGGAGGAGGCAGGTTTATGACCTATACTATAGTCAGCCACCAGGGGGCGGTCCGGATGATTTGGCTTCACTTTTGGCAGCCATCATGTCGTCCATCTTTATTTAGACTGTGAGCTGAATGTTCCTGGTGGATTGGTAAGTAAACAGCAGCTAATGCTAACATCAGCTATGTAGCATTAGCAAACACTTGATCTATGTTTTAAATCACAATATTATACGATACAAATAAACTAATATCACGGTATTAAAGTAAAAAATAAAGTTTCAGTTCACGACTTTTCTCTGGATTAATGAATGAAAGTTTTTTCTTGGCCTTCATCCATTCACACCGAGCCGCGGTGACACCGGCCTAACGAATGGCCAGGGCCACGCCCACCACAGACACGCCCCCACCACAGACACGCCCCCACCACAGACACCTCAGCCAGAATAAAAGAGCAATTAAAGAAGAGGATTAAGGCGCTTCACGTCCACACACAAATGAGCATCGATCAGAGAGTGTGTGTGTGTGTGTGTGTGTGTGCGCGGGCGTGTGCGTGTGTGTGTGTGTGCGTGTGTGTGTGTGTGTGTGTGTGTGTGTTTGTGTGTGTGTGTGTGTGTTTGTGTGCGCGTGCGTGTGCGTGTGTGTTTGTGTGTGTGTGTGTGTGTGTGTGTGTGTGTGTGTGTGTGTGTGTGTGTGTGTGTGTGTGTGTGTGTGTGTGTGTGTGTGTGTGTGTGTGTTCTCCACAGTGAATAGTGATGAGCTCCAGGCTCAGTATGAAGTTGTATAATTGCTGCTGGTGTTTCTAATCAATACCGATCCCACCAGCCGGGCTTAGCCAATGGGAGCAGGCTTCCAGCAGGAGTGTGTGTGATTGTGTGTATATGTGTGTGTGTGTGTGTTTGAGAACAGTTTTGAAAAGCTGCCAAACAACAAAACAGAATAAATGAACCACAACAAGGTTCAAATCAATGAAACCAAAATAACAGCGCCATCTTGTAACCCCCCCAAACACGCTCTCCTCCAATCAGGAGTCAGTCTCAGCTGTCAATCAGGACTGATTCAAACCAAACTGATCAGAAACTTGAACAAACATCAGAAAGATAAGAACGACCTGAAACAACAGAAACATCTTTACAAACATTTATTTAACATCTACTTTGATTCTTTAGTTTGGTCCATGTCCCATCTGCTAACATGGAGGAGGTTTACTGCAGCCAGCCACCAGGGGGCGGTCCAGATGAGTTGGCATGTTGTCATGTTATTAGTTACTTTAAATATGTGGAACTTCAGCTTCAGTAAAGCAACTTTGCTTCTACTCGAGTAGAAGTTTAGAGTAATCTGATTACAGCTTGTTGAGCCCAGAATATGTCAGGAGGAGTTTACTGATGAAGATAATTCTTCCTCCTATTCCTTCTCTTCCTCATCCTCCTCTTCCTCCTACTCCTGCGTCTCCTTCAAGGTTCTTCAAACACGGTTGAGATTTAAAGCGTCTGATCTTTAAATATGATTTTATCTCCCTGGTGATGAGACATTTACTCTGACAGGTCGACGTCTCCCCTGAGGAGGAAACTTCTCCTCCTCCTCTCACCCCTCTTTCACTCCTCTCTTCTTCTTCACCTCATTTCTCCTGCTCCCTCCTGCTCGTCCCAACTGATAGTTACTGTGATTTACAGCCCCCCCATGTGTGTGTGTATGTGCGTGTGGGTGTGTGTCTGTCTCTGTGTGTGTGTGTCTCTGTGTGTGTGTGTCTCGGTGTGTGTCTTTGTGTGTGTGTCTGTGTGTGTTGCAGTTTCTCCGTCACATAAACACATTGTCTCCTGTTGGAGATAAAATGTTTGTCAAACTTTGAGTGAAACCTGTTTGTGTTTCCACAGTTACACTGATTGTCCTGAAGGGGGCGCACAGTCTGATTCACGCTCATTCTAACAAACAAATTCTTGAGTAATGACAGAACACATTTGATCACAGTGACCTTTGACCTTTGACCCTCATAATATAATTGGTTCATGTTGAAGAAATTCCTTCATAGCTTTACGTTGATCTTGTGTTTATAACCAAATCATCTGGATCGCCCTCTGGTGGCCACATAGCTCTTTAACCCTGCTTCCTCCATGTTAGCAAGTTGGACACGGACCAAACTAAATATCAGATCTCAACTCCACGACCATGACTCTAAATAACGACATCACCACAAGATGGCAGCGTTCCTGTTTGATGACTCATCGTTTATTCTTTCTGCATCCAATCACGATCTGGAGTTTTAACTTCCTCCCTGACGGTCGGCGAGCTACTGTCACGATCATCGTTTAATCCTCAGGCCAAGACGTTACTCTCCACTCTGCCACCGGGGGGCACTGACACACATTCAGAGCCATCGGCTGCTGTACACGAACACACACAGACACACACCTGTTATCAGCAGGGTTGCCTCCTGTGTTTCGTTCTGACTAATAAAACATATTGAGAATCCTACTCAGAGCTGCAGTTCCTATAATGTCCACTAGACACTGCTGTGGTCAGACTGATTGAGTTAAATAAATTAATATTTTATTCATTGTTAATTTGTTGCGTGAACAAGTTGTAAATGGAGTTTCAAAATAAAGGACCTGAGCACATGAGCTTCCTCTTTAAAGAGTTTCAGATGTTTCCAGTCCAACGTGTTGATCGTGAAATCAGACGTTTGTCAGAGTGGAGATGTCACATGACGTCAGGTCAACGTGTGTGTGTGTAATTGTATTACTCATGTTGTCGTTACATGCAGTCACACCCTGAGGTAAATACATAAAGTTAAAAATCACATAGAAAAATATGAATCAATTTTAGTCTCTGAAGAAAATGAATAAAGATCAAGTGAATGTTACTTTTTGAGAATTTGAGTTTTCATTTTGGTAAATTCTCTTCATCTGTCTTGAACAAGAACAAACTTGTTTGCATGTAAAGTTTATGAATATTATCTAGAGCATCTAATATCTAACTTCCACCTGGTTCAGAGGAAGTGAAGCCGGTGGAGAAACTGCTGTGATACTTTATACTTAGTTTCCTGCTCATGCACTGATTCATCATAAAATACAGGCTTCAAACGAGGGTCACGATAAAATGAAATATTTATATTTATATGAATTCATAAAATGAGTCGTGTGTAGATCAACACAATTTTTATTTACAAAGTCAAGTTTCATTGAAGAAAATAAACTTAAATAACACAACAGCAGTGAAATTACATGTTATAGCAAAAGTCACTGAATAGTTTCTATAAAATATAAACTTAAACCAGATGTGAGGAAATTACTGTGACCTAAACAACAACACAATATAAATACAAACAAGAAGAATGAAGTTGTGATTGTTTACTCCAGGGTTCCCGGTCAATTACAGCGACAGGTGAGGCTTCCTGTACGTCTGGTTGCTGATGGAGAGGCGGGTCAGCCGAGCGCCGTAATAATCCACAATGTAGCTCGATCCGTCTGCTGGACCCACAATCTGCAGCAGGACACACAACAACACAACAACACAACAGGCGAGTCAGATCAAAACCCAGCTGAGCTTCTGAGACTTTTGAGGATTTCAGGTTCGTTTAAAGAATCAATCAGAAAATCTACATTATAAATGATAATAACTACGAACTTTAGAGATCAGTTTACTTTCTGAAATAAGATTTAAAATTGAGCTTCCAGCTTTATGATGATCCAAGTATAATAAAGATTTTTTTTGTTTTGTGGTGTGTGACGATCATCGTAAACAGAGAATGTTCAGTTAAAACCGATGATCTGAACTTCCGTCTGTCCGTCGCTGCTCCTCTTGCTCCTCTTGCTCCTCCTGCTCCTCCTGCTCCTCCTGCTCCTCTTGCTCCTCTTGCTCCTCTTGCTCCTCTTCACCTGCTGCTGACGGATTCACGGCCTTTGAAACCCTTCAACAGGAAGAAGGGATTCGTCCCTTCACCTCCCGTCTCACTCACTCCATCCGTCCCCTCGCCTTTCATTTCTAATCCCTGGAAGCATCGTTCATCCTGACGCAGCGCTGCTCCACGGATCACCGTAAATAATAATCAGAAGGCCGACGCCTGTTTATTCACCCCCCCCCCCCGATTGAGCAGTTAGTGTGAAGTTATGAGGCCGCTGTCGAGGAGGAGCTCTTCATCACAGGATCCACGACGGAGCATCTGTTTCAAATCGCTGCAGGGACTCAGGAAACTCAACTTAAGCCTCAGGGTCAGAAATTAAAATTCATCGTCTGATTTTAACATCTTGTTATTTCAGTTCTGTAAGAAGTGCTGAAGAAAAGCAGCAAATCTCTCAGAGAAAATATTTGAGTGCGGCGACTCATCAATTATCAAAATACCAATCATTTTTTGTGTTGATCAACCTAACGAGTCAGTTATACTTTTAACTATTGATCAGAATAGATTGACATTAATTTGGTTTTTCACTTTCTTTTGACTTTTGTGTGTTTGTCCACATAGTGGGCGTGGCCCAGGTAGCAGAGGGCGGAGCTGGGGGCGGGGACTCACCTGCATGGCGATCAGTATGAAGTCGATCAATGTTCCAATTCCACAGAAACCAACAGTGCAGAACTTCAACAGACCTGAGACAGAGGAGGAGACAAGTCCAGGTGAGTCAGAACAAACTCACTCACGTCCAGTGAGTCTGTGATCAGACACAGACAAGATCATATCTATATCTATATTATATCTATATCTATAGATATAACGAAAAACAGAACGTTTACTGATGATGATGAATTTATCTTAAATAAAACTATTTACAGCTTTTCTCAGGTGGAGTTTTGGGTCTTTAGGTTAAAAACATTTCTGACGTGTCTCTTCTAGAGCTGGGTAACCCAGGTGTGTGTGTGTGTGTGTGTGTGTGTGTGTGTGAGTGTGTACCTAGAGCTGGGTAACCCAGGTAGAAGCGGTCCGCTCCGATCCAGCCCAGAAACAGAGACAGAGCCACGGCCACTTTGTAGGAGTAACCACTCCTGAGAGAAAACACATGAGTCTCAGACATGAATTTAAATAATGAATGAAAATACAATAACAGTCATTTGGAGCAAAGAAACGTATCTATGTCTAAAACATTTGATATTTGATATGTCTGATTCATGTAACAGGAAGTTCTTTACTTCTTCAGTCATCAATACCAGTTTGAACATAAATATTCAGTTTGTTTATTAATTAAGTATTTTAGAAAATACAATGAGACCCAGTTCACAGAACTTGTCTGTGTCCACAGACTCTTCATCTCAGGATTGATTCAGAGCTGAACTTAGATCAGTTATTAAGTTATAACTTACGTCACAGCAGCAGGTCTCTGAGAGATTATCAATAATCAACCCAAACTATCACAGAGAGAAGAACCTGTCAAAACACAGCAGTGTGTGTGTCTGTGTGTGTGAACACTCACACATTCCTGCAGGAGATGGTTTTGTTGAAGCCCACTTCCTTCCCACTGAACCTGATCTCTGTCCCATTGGAGTGTCGACAGCTGATGTTTGGAGCAGGGAGACACTCCACTGAGAACACACACACACAGACACACACAGACACACACACACACACACACACACACACACACACACACACACACACACACACACACACACACACACACACACACACACACACACACACACACACACACACACACACACACGTGTGATTTATGACTTGTATTGAAGACGTAAACACATAAACAGACGTCACTTCCGGTCCCACTCACCCCACGCTGTCGCGTCCCTGCAGTTCTCTGGCTCCTGAGTGGCTTCATCGATCTTTGGTCCGTTACACAAATACATGAAAAGAGTGAAGGAGGCCAACACAACAGTGATACAACAACAACAACACACCCTTAGCCGTGACAGATCCATAACAAGAGTATAGGAGTCAAACACAACAGTAACACAAGACTGTCATGACAATAAGAGGCTACCATCAACACCATCACAAGCTAACACAACAACAACCTAACCCTAATACACACACTGTAAGCACACTGTACTAACACAGCGGTTAGCCGGTTAGCTTAGCCTCAGGGAGCTAGCAGGCGGATACTGTCCGAGTCGCAGCTCCTCGCAGCTCCGCGCGTCCTCGGTCACCACCGGATTGAAGTGGACACACACCGAGAGGAAGAGCAGGGGCCAGAACCAGGAGAACCCGGAGAACCAGGAGAACCGGGAGCACCAGGAGAACCAGGAGCACCAGGAGAACACGGAGCCCGAACACAACACAGACGTCCTGGAGGACGCCATGGCTGAGGCTGTCACGTGACACGATGCTGCGTTCAACGTGGTAAATTCCAGTTGTGACAGAAAACACAGCTCAGCGTTTAACTGACGTCAGAATGAACTTCTCTCATGTGTTTATTTTTTCTCACTCTTTTACTTTCAAATAAAACACCAGTGTAACTGCAGTTCATCATCGTTATGAATGTATTGTCATGTTAGTGTGATTCATGAGTAATATCATATTAAAAACATTACTGCAGCTGGGTGACAATAAAGTACTTTTGTGTACTTTAAAATCTTCTAATTATTTTGGTATTTAAACAGTTGACTCTGTTTTTTTAATTGTAAAACTATTTGTATAAAAGTGATAAATATTATAGCATAATTCATGAATTGTTATTGACTACGGCATATATCAAATCAATCTTGTCTTCCAAACATCATGGAACCAAGATTGTTGGACTAATGATTCTATAATACACACATAATATATAAGAACATGTATATTTATACTGAATAAATACTGTTTCTTATTCATACCTAAAGAATAGCAGTCTGTTCTCACCTCTTCTGCATTATTACTAGATTATTATGAATATAGGTTTAAAGAGGATGGAAAGCAAATTGACTAGAGTTCTATTGATTATATTAATTAATATAGTTGAAGGTTTTGCATAAAGTGAATGAACATTAAAGAGAGTAGAACATATTTAATACCCGTCAGTTTATGAGCCATATGATAAACTGGGAAAAAAAATGTTACAGGAAAAAACAGGAAATCAGCAGCAGAGTCAAGAAGCAAAAACAATAAAGACTTTATGAAACTTTATGAAACTTGATGAAAATAAGAAGTGACAAACATCATGTGTCAGTGAGTGTTGGTATGTCCGCCTGCCTGTGAACGCAGCATTAAAGCGGCTCCCCTGGCGGACTCAGCCCAGTTGAAGTGAAGCTTCTCCGGGTTCAGACCCGTCCGCAGGTCGCTGTGCTCCCGGTTCCCCGGTTCTCCGGTTCCCCGGTTCCCCGGTCCCCCGCCGCCGCTGCTCGTCCGCGGACCCTCGTCCCGGTTCGACCCGTAACGACACTTTCCACTTTCAGAGTTCAGGAAGCTAAGTTAGCATGCTAGCAGGCAGCGGAGGGTGTGTGTGTTGTGTGTCGGTGCAATTGTGTCGCAGATGGAGGAGAAGTTGTGTGTTTCCAGAAGAGGAGAACAGGTGAGTTTATAAAATGTCTCCGCTTCTTCTTCTTCTTCTTCTTCTTCTTCTTCTCCTTCTTCTTCTTCTTCTTCTTCTTCTTCTTCTTCTTCACGTCCATTCACCTGTTGATCTGCGGACGGAGGAAGCATCGTTCCTGTTTGTATAGTGGAAACACAACACAACACATCAACACACACCACAACAACACACTTGTTGTGTTGATTATAGTCTATATCCCCCCCCCCCCTCCGAGTTTCACTTCCTGCTTTCCTCAGGTGAGGTCACAGGTGAGTTTCCCTTCGCACGCACTCAGTTTCAGTCTCGTTGGTCCGTGTGCGTGTGCATGTGTGAGATCAGTCTGATAACGAGCCTCTCACCTGAACGCGTCACCGACCAGTTCACACCGTTACAAACATGTAAACAATAATAAACTGACCAAGGTTTTGTCTCTTTGTGGTTGTGTTGCGTCTCTTTTGTGGTTGTTTTGCGTCTCTTTGTGATTGTTTTGCTTCTCTTTGGTGTTGTTTTGTCTCTTTGTGGTTGTTTTGCATCTCTATTGTGTTGTTTTGTCTCTTTGTGGTTGTTTTGCGTCTCTTTGTGGTTGTTTTGCGTCTCTTTGTGGTTGCTTTGCGTCTCTATGGTGTTGCTTTGTCTCTTTGTGGTTGTCTTGTTTCTCTTTGGTGTTGTTTTGTCTCTTTGTGGTTGTTTTGCATCTCTATTGTGTTGTTTTGTCTCTTTGTGGTTGTCTTGTTTCTCTTTGGTGTTGTTTTGTCTCTTTGTGGTTGTTTTGCATCTCTATTGTGTTGTTTTGTCTCTTTGTGGTTGTCTTGTTTCTCTTTGGTGTTGTTTTGTCTCTTTGTGGTTGTTTTGTCTCTTTGTGGTTGTTTTGTCTCTTTGGTGTTGTTTTGTCTCTTTGTGGTTGTTTTTCGTCTCTTTGTGGTTGTTTTGTGTCTCTTTGTGGTTGTTTTGCTTCTCTTTGGTGCTGTTTTGTCTCTTTGTGGTTGTTTTGCGTCTCTTTGTGGTTGTTTTGTTTCTCTTTGGTGTTGTTTTTACTCTTTGTGGTTGTTTTGTCTCTTTGTGGTTGTTTTGCGTCTCCACGGTGTTGTTTTGTCTCTTTGTGGTTGTCTTGTTTCTCTTTGGTGTTGTTTTGCATCTCTTTGTGGTTGTTTTGCGTCTCTTTGTGGTTGTTTTGCATCTCTATTGTGTTGTTTTGTCTCTTTGTGGTTGTCTTGTTTCTCTTTGGTGTTGTTTTGTCTCTTTGTGGTTGTTTTGTCTCTTTGTGGTTGTTTTTCGTCTCTTTGTGGTTGTTTTTCGTCTCTTTGTGGTTGCTTTTAATCTCTTTGTGGTTGTTTTGTGTCTCTATAGTGTTGTTTTGTCTTTTTGTGGTTGTCTTGTTTGTCTTTGGTGTTGTTTTGTCTCTTTGTGGTTGTTTTGCGTCTCTTTGTGGTTGTTTTGTGTCTCTTTGTGGTTGTTTTTAATCTCTTTGTGGTTGCTTTGCATCTCTATGGTGTTGTTTTGTCTCTTTGTGGTTGTCTTTTTTGTCTTTGGTGTTGTTTTGTCTCTTTGTGGTTGTTTTGCGTCTCTTTGTGTTTTTTTTCATCTCTTTGTGGTTGTTTTGTGTCTCTATAGTGTTGTTTTGTCTTTTTGTGGTTGTCTTGTTTGTCTTTGGTGTTGTTTTGTCTCTTTGTGGTTGTTTTGCGTCTCTTTGTGGTTGTTTTTCGTCTCTTTGTGGTTGCTTTTAATCTCTTTGTGGTTGTTTTGTGTCTCTATAGTGTTGTTTTGTCTTTTTGTGGTTGTCTTGTTTGTCTTTGGTGTTGTTTTGTCTCTTTGTGGTTGTTTTGCGTCTCTTTGTGGTTGTTTTGTGTCTCTTTGTGGTTGTTTTTAATCTCTTTGTGGTTGCTTTGCATCTCTATGGTGTTGTTTTGTCTCTTTGTGGTTGTCTTGTTTGTCTTTGGTGTTGTTTTGTCTCTTTGTGGTTGTTTTGCGTCTCTTTGTGTTTTTTTTCATCTCTTTGTGGTTGTTTTGCGTCTCTTTGTGTTTTTTTTCATCTCTTTGTGGTTGTTTTGTGTCTCTATAGTGTTGTTTTGTCTTTTTGTGGTTGTCTTGTTTGTCTTTGGTGTTGTTTTGTCTCTTTGTGGTTGTTTTGCGTCTCTTTGTGGTTGTTTTGCGTCTCTTTGTGGTTGTTTTGTCTCTTTGTGGTTGTTTTGCGTCTCCACGGTGTTGTTTTGTCTCTTTGTGGTTGTCTTGTTTCTCTTTGGTGTTGTTTTGCATCTCTTTGTGGTTGTTTTGTCTCTTTGTGGTTGTTTTTTGTCTCTTTGTGGTTGTTTTGTCTCTTTGTGGTTGTTTTGTTTCTCTTTGGTGTTGTTTTTACTCTTTGTGGTTGTTTTGTCTCTTTTGTGGTTGTCTTGTTTCTCTTTGGTGTTGTTTTGTCTCTTTGTGGTTGTTTTGCGTCTCTTTGTGGTTGTTTTTCGTCTCTTTGTGGTTGTTTTGTCTCTTTGTGGTTGTCTTGTTTCTCTTTGGTGTTGTTTTGCATCTCTTTGTGGTTGTTTTGTCTCTTTGTGGTTGTTTTGCGTCTCTTGGTGGTTGTTTTGTCTCTTTGTGGTTGTTTTGCGTCTCTTTGTGGTTGTCTTGTTTCTCTTTGGTGTTGTTTTGTCTCTTTGTGGTTGTTTTGCGTCTCTTTGTGGTTGTTTTGTTTCTCTTTGGTGTTGTTTTGTCTCTTTGTGGTTGTTTTGTCTCTTTGTGGTTGTTTTTCGTCTCTTTGTGGTTGTTTTGTGTCTCTTTGTGGTTGTTTTTAATCTCTTTGTGGTTGCTTTGCATCTCTATGGTGTTGTTTTGTCTCTTTGTGGTTGTTTTGCGTCTCTTTGTGGTTGTTTTGCGTCTCCACGGTGTTGTTTTGTCTCTTTGTGGTTGTCTTGTTTCTCTTTGGTGTTGTTTTGTCTCTTTGTGGTTGCTTTGCATCTCTATGGTGTTGTTTTGTCTCTTTGTGGTTGTTTTGCGTCTCTTTGTGTTTTTTTTCATCTCTTTGTGGTTGTTTTGTGTCTCTATAGTGTTGTTTTGTCTTTTTGTGGTTGCTTTTAATCTCTTTGTGGTTGTTTTGTGTCTCTATAGTGTTGTTTTGTCTTTTTGTGGTTGTCTTGTTTGTCTTTGGTGTTGTTTTGTCTCTTTGTGGTTGTTTTGCGTCTCTTTGTGGTTGTTTTGTGTCTCTTTGTGGTTGTTTTTAATCTCTTTGTGGTTGCTTTGCATCTCTATGGTGTTGTTTTGTCTCTTTGTGGTTGTCTTGTTTGTCTTTGGTGTTGTTTTGTCTCTTTGTGGTTGTTTTGCGTCTCTTTGTGTTTTTTTTCATCTCTTTGTGGTTGTTTTGCGTCTCTTTGTGTTTTTTTTCATCTCTTTGTGGTTGTTTTGTGTCTCTATAGTGTTGTTTTGTCTTTTTGTGGTTGTCTTGTTTGTCTTTGGTGTTGTTTTGTCTCTTTGTGGTTGTTTTGCGTCTCTTTGTGGTTGTTTTGTCTCTTTGTGGTTGTTTTGCGTCTCCACGGTGTTGTTTTGTCTCTTTGTGGTTGTCTTGTTTCTCTTTGGTGTTGTTTTGCATCTCTTTGTGGTTGTTTTGTCTCTTTGTGGTTGTTTTTTGTCTCTTTGTGGTTGTTTTGTCTCTTTGTGGTTGTTTTGTTTCTCTTTGGTGTTGTTTTTACTCTTTGTGGTTGTTTTGTCTCTTTTGTGGTTGTCTTGTTTCTCTTTGGTGTTGTTTTGTCTCTTTGTGGTTGTTTTGCGTCTCTTTGTGGTTGTCTTGTTTCTCTTTGGTGTTGTTTTGCATCTCTTTGTGGTTGTTTTGTCTCTTTGTGGTTGTTTTGCGTCTCTTTGTGGTTGTTTTGTCTCTTTGTGGTTGTTTTGCGTCTCTTTGTGGTTGTCTTGTTTGTCTTTGGTGTTGTTTTGTCTCTTTGTGGTTGTTTTGCGTCTCTTTGTGGTTGTTTTGCGTCTCCACGGTGTTGTTTTGTCTCTTTGTGGTTGTCTTGTTTCTCTTTGTGGTTGTTTTGTCTCTTTGTGGTTGTTTTTCGTCTCTTTGTGGTTGCTTTGCATCTCTATGGTGTTGTTTTGTCTTTTTGTGGTTGTCTTGTTTGTCTTTGGTGTTGTTTTGTCTCTTTGTGGTTGTTTTGCGTCTCTTTGTGGTTGTTTTGCGTCTCTTTGTGGTTGTTTTGTGTCTCTTTGTGGTTGTTTTTAATCTCTTTGTGGTTGCTTTGCATCTCTATGGTGTTGTTTTGTCTTTTTGTGGTTGTCTTGTTTGTCTTTGGTGTTGTTTTGTCTCTTTGTGGTTGTTTTGCGTCTCTTTGTGGTTGTTTTGCGTCTCCACGGTGTTGTTTTGTCTCTTTGTGGTTGTCTTGTTTCTCTTTGGTGTTGTTTTGTCTCTTTGTGGTTGTTTTTAATCTCTTTGTGGTTGTTTTGCGTCTCTTTGTGGTTGTTTTGCGTCTCCACGGTGTTGTTTTGTCTCTTTGTGGTTGTCTTGTTTGTCTTTGGTGTTGTGTTGTCTCTTTGTGGTTGTTTTGCGTCTCTTTGTGTTTTTTTTTCATCTCTTTGTGGTTGTTTTGTGTCTCTATAGTGTTGTTTTGTCTTTTTGTGGTTGTCTTGTTTGTCTTTGGTGTTGTTTTGTCTCTTTGTGGTTGTTTTGCGTCTCTTTGTGGTTGTTTTGCGTCTCTTTGAGGTTGCTTTGCGTTTCTTTTGTTGTTGTCGTCGTCTTTGTTAGGTTTATTGATCTGTGTCTACCGCAGCGTTGTTTTATGTCGATCATTGTGTTATCGTTCCCTGTCAGACAATCATCCATCGAGCTTCTATGATTTATTTGATAATATTTCTTCTTTGTTTCTCTTGAAGCAGAACAACAGATAGAAGGAAGAAAATGTTTGAAAACGTCCTGACAGGTGAAAATCATTTTCATCAAGTTGTCATCATTCAGACTGTTGACTTGTTCACAGCAGGTTTACACTCTGTGTGTGTCCGTGTGTGTCCCCGTCCCCCTCAGTGTCCTCTGCCGAGCGGCAGCAGGTCCTCGGAGCTCTGGACCGTCTCCACTCCAAACTGGTCCAGAAGGAGGAGTGGACTCACAGTGACTCTGTGGTGAACCTGAGGGAGACGCTGCAGAGTCCTCTGTTCAACCACATCCTCACACTGCAGCACTCCATCAAACAGCTGAGACACCAGGTGAGACCCTGCTGGGGACAAGACCACAGACACAGACACAACCACAGACCACAGACCACTGACCACAGACATAACCACAGACCACAGACACAACCACAGACCACTGACATAATCGGATTAAACAGCATTAGCTCAAAATTAGGCTTAAAGACAATAAAGATTTGTAAAGTTACTGGCTGAGATTCATTGGACACTTATGCAGAGCTTTGGTTTAACCGTGAACTTTATTGTTAATAATTACAACTTGAGAAAACAAGAGAAAACACAAAACAAATATTTATAACTCAATTCATCTTTTTGCCATTGTTTGTTCTGTTTTCAGACCAACAAACAGAAACACAGATTCTTATCAACCTGTCGGCTCCACTTTTAACTACGTCCCCTCTGGCAGTGATATTATTGCACCTGAAAGGAGAATTAGTGCCACTTAATGTTTATCTCCTTGAATTTCTTCTTAATATTCACGAAACAAATTTCTTTTGAAAGATATTTTGAAAATTCAGCAAAAATTTGCGACAGATCAGGATGAGAACCCGACTGATGCTTTTATTTTTAATAACTGACTTTGTTTTTATTGTAAAGACACTTTTACTAGGTAAAAATACTCAATCTGAATTATAAAACATAATTACAGTAACAGTTCTTGTGAATGTGGAAAGCGTCGACACTCGGTGTCGTTCAGCTGCTGCAGGTTTGAGCTCAGAGACAGAACCTGTCCAGGTGAACTGAACTAGGTTTAAAAACAAAAAGCACCCCAAGGTTCTGCAGCTGCATCTCATGACTTAAAAATGTACATTTGTTTTTGTTTCTTTAGTTTGACACCTGTTAGAGGTGTTTTATCATCTGACTCCAGCATCAGCTCTTCACATGCACAGTCACCGTGTCCAGCTGTCGACGGGCATCAGACCCCCGGCACTGTGACCTGTCGGTGGTGCTGAGTGGGGACGCCGACTCCACTCATCTGTATTCAGCTCCAGCTCGACGCACGGTCTTTACAATAAACAATCCGCAGGCCAAATTAACATAATGGCAATAACCGACGGCGGGCTTCATATTCTAAGTGCTGCGAAGGTCAGAGCTGAGTCTATGAATGTGTCGGTGGAAACCGGTGGAGGGTGTATGAAGCTGGGACTTCTCTCTCTCTCTCTCTCTCTCTCTCTCTCTCTCTCTCTCTCTCTCTCTCTCTCTCTCTCTCTTTCCCCTCCCTCCCTCCCTCCCTCCCTCCCCGGCGCTCTGCGGATCTATCAAGCTTTAATATCTGGTGTCTTGGTTTGAGTAACGGCCTTGTCGAGGCTGTATTGATGAAATGGCTCGGGATCCTGCTCCGTCAGCCCGGCCTAAATAAGCTGCAGACTGATAAGTTTCCACAATGTGAGTGTAAAGGTCATTAAAACATTACCTGTTCAGAGAGAGAGCGAGCGAGCGAGCACAGGAATCTATTGATTTCTCCCCCCCCCTTCTCCCCTCTTACCCCTGGCCTGCACTTTATTTTTCCTCCATGTCTTTCTACCTTGTCCACAATGTCCTTGCATATAAGGGTTCCTCCCCCTCTTCTTCTCTCTCTCTCCCTCTCCCCCTCTTCCTCTCCCCCCCCCTCTCCCTCTCCCTCTCTCCCTCTCTTTCCCATCCCTCTGTCTCTCTCTTTGTGGTACTGTTTGGTGGACTTCACACCGGATCGGTTGTTGCCACCAAACATTACAACAAAGAGACGTGTGTGACGACTGGGCCTCTGTGACACTACATGGTCAGAAGTATGTGGACGCTGGAATCCTCACTAACGAGCTCTTCTGCCCGTCTCTGTTTTTCCACCACATGTTGCTGTGGAGAGATTTTAGGCTCAACACTCAAAACTTTGAATTGTAAATCAAAACAACGGACAATAAAAATAAACCTGCTGTTGTTAGTAAAGTTTAGATGTTGTTGTGAATGTGAAGCTCAGGAACGCCTCGAGGGAATTCCTTCACATTTGGCATAAACGTTCACTTGGACTCAGAGAGGAGCTGATTTGATGTCTGAGGTCGAAGGTCACAGTCACAATGTCTAAATGGATAAAGATGAAGTGATGACACTTTGTCATGTTTCATCTGTAGCTGAGCAGCATGCCTCCGGACGCCTGCAGCGAGTTCGGCTTCTCTAAGAAGGGTCAGCTGATCATGAGCGCCGCCAGCAGCTCGGCCCCGCCCACCCTCGCTGCCTCCGCCTCCTCCATCCTGACCAATGGCTCGTCACCACTCATCAATCAGGACCCGCCCACACAAGACGTCCTCCAGAAGTGGATCCTCATTGCTGCCCAGGTGGGTGGAGCCACGTCGCACACACACAAACACACCCCCCCACCAGGTCATACTAACTGCATATGACCATACACATACCACAACATGAAAACCAACACATGTCCTAACTGTGTGTGTGTGTGTGTGTGTGTGTGTGTGTGTGTGTGTGTGTGTGTGTGTGTGTGTGTGTGTGTGTGTGTGTGTGTGTGTGTGTGTGTGTGTGTGTGTGTGTGTGTGTGTGTGTGTGTGTGTGTGTGTGCAGGGCCGGCACACGGAGCTGGTGTGTCTGACCCGGCCTCTCTCTGGAGGTCTGGGCTTCAGCGTGGTCGGTCTGAATCCAGCAGGGAGCAGCAGTCAGGGGGTGTTTGTGAAACACGTCCAGCCCGGAGGCATCGCTCACAGGTTCGACTCCTCAGCACATTATGAACAATAGATTTAAATATGATCATAAATAAGCAACGTGCTGCAGCTGGTTGTGTCTGTGACTCTCAGTCAGTTGTTCTCTCAGGAGATGGAACCCACTCAGCAGAGTCACAGAGAACAGACGCTCAGGGAGAGAAGGAGGAAACGTTCTCATGTTCACACTCACACATCAGAATGTCTTTCATCAGACTGTTGATTTAATTCTTGAAGTAAAATGAACCCAAAATGATAACATATCTATTTAAACCTTGCTTTCCTTGTAGCTTGACAATCCAGAGACTGATGAGCGTTCAACTCTGATCTCACCAGCTTGTCTGTGACTCGTCTGCAGGGACGGACGTCTCCAGGAGCGAGACCAGATCCTGGTGATTAACGGTCACCCTCTGGAGCCGGGGGTGGACCAGCAGCAGGCCCTGACCCTCCTGCAGCAGCCCGGGGAGACCGTGGAGCTGATGGTGGCCCGGGATCGCCCACCCGGTGCGCTGTCGCCCATCACACCGGTCAACAAGGTGAGACGTCCGGTCTTCATCCCGTTAGAAGAAGCTGCTCCACAGAGAAGAGCAGAGATTCAAATAGTTAAACTGTGAAGAAAGCTTCTGCTGTCGGCTGCATCACAGAGAACACTGGAGAGATGATTCAGTATCTGTGCAACATCTCCACTTTGTGTCCTTGTGTTTCAACAAGTCAAGTGTTGAACACGTCCACGTTAGTTGTTCCTCTGTCAAATACAAATCTGTGAGCCAACACGTCCTCCGACTGAACAATGAGACCATATTTTCATTATCAATGAATTTTCAGCTCCAGAAAAATGAGGCTCTGCTTCTTTAGTTCCTCACGTCTCAAATGTTTGCTTTAATACCAAAAAACTGAGAAACAAATAACAAAGCGTTGATTTGACTGAAATGATGAAGTGTTGAAACACATAAAGATAATAAAACATTTAAATATACACACACACACACATTATTATATTAGTTCGATATCTGACTTGTTTACAGATTCTTCTCTGATCAGTGATCAGTGTTTGTGTCGTTGTGGAGACGCTCAGCGAGCTGCAGACTCTTAGTCAAACAGATGTTTCACTCCAGATGTGAGGTGAAGGTCTAATAATAATGTTTTAGTGTCAGAAACAGGAAGTGTTTTATCACCGGGTCAGAACCAGAGCATCAGAGTGAAGCAGTTGATGCTGCGACGTCACAACATGAAGTTAACGCTCAACAAGTTCTGGTTCATGTGGAGCTGCAGCTTCACGTGAAAAACTTTTAAGTTAGAGTTGAGGTTTTGTCTTTTTAAAACCTAACAGAAGCAGGTGTGGAGCAGAAATCAGTTTCATCACACACACACACACACACACACACACACACACACATCAGTCTGTGGCTATCAGTCAAAAGAAGCGAGCTGAGAGGGCGTCAATCATAACTGGAGGTCACTTTGAGGCCACTCTTCTGTATCAGAGTGAGACCTCCTGTTTATGACGAGCCGTAAGTCTGCCGACATTGACTCTGTGATTTTTACGACCTTAAGGCCGAAAGGAAATCACGTTAGTGCTCCGCTTGCAGCATCGCTCCTGACAATATGTATTTAAGTCTGAGAGGAGGAGCGATCGATGAATGTCAACATGTCGGGGGGGTCGGGGAACGGCAGCGGGGGAGGAGGGAGGAGGGAGGAGGGAGTCGGGGAGGGGGGAGGAGACAAAGAGACGATGACGTCAACAGGAGACTCGCTCCATCGTGTCCGTCCTAACTGAGGAGAAAGGTCAGAGGTCACACTGATACCTCCTCCTGCAAGACGAGAGTGAGGGAGGGAGGAGACACTGCTGTTTAACACACGCTGTCGATTAAGATGGATGCTCTAAAGCGTCTTGATCGCCCCCTGGGGGCTGGTTGCACAATAAGTCATAAGCCCCTCCTCCTCCATGTTAGCAGCTGGGACATGACGGCTGATGAGCTGAGCAGGAACAAACCCTGGAAAACAGAGAGTCGTTAACACTGGACTGTTAATGAGGAGCCCAGGTCCACTGCTCTATTGTTGGGTTGTTATCACACAGAATTACACTGTCCCTCTGTTCGTTAGCCTCCTCCTCCTCACCCGGCTCGTTGGACCGGGGCCACCTCCTGCATACCAGGCCTCCCCTCCTCCTGCTGTTGATTTATTCATGTCCGTTTCTATGGAGGCCACGTTTAGTGGAGCAGAGGGCATGAAAAGCACAACTCGCTCTCCCTCGTCTAACGATCAGTCTCCTGGAGCCGGGCCTCCTCCTCCGGGTCCTGGAGCCGGGCCTCCTCCTCGGGGGCCCTGGAGCCGGGCCTCCTCCTCCGGGCCCTGGAGCCGGGCCTCCTCCTCCGGGCCCTGGAGCCGGGCCTCCTCCTCGGGGGCCCTGGAGCCGGGCCTCCTCCTCCGGGACCTGGAGCCGGGCCTCCTCCTCCGGGTCCTGGAGCCGGGCCTCCTCCTCCGGGTCCTGGAGCCGGGCCTCCTCCTCGGGGGCCCTGGAGCCGGGCCTCCTCCTCCGGGACCTGGAGCCGGGCCTCCTCCTCCGGGTCCTGGAGCCGGGCCTCCTCCTCGGGGGCCCTGGAGCCGGGCCTCCTCCTCCGGGACCTGGAGCCGGGCCTCCTCCTCCGGGTCCTGGAGCCGGGCCTCCTCCTCCGGGCCCTGGAGCCGGGCCTCCTCCTCGGGGGCCCTGGAGCCGGGCCTCCTCCTCAGGGACCTGGAGCCGGGCCTCCTCCTCCGGGCCGTCCAGGCTGTGATCACGATGCTTCACTTTCTGTAGCGCTCATGGCGTCCATCTTAATTTACTGTGGTTTACCAGAGAAACTCTCTGCTTCCTCCTGAGGTGGAGGAGGAGGAGTCTCCTCCTGCTCCTCTTCTATCTCCTCATCCTCTCTCTCCTCCTTCTCCTCCACTCTCAGATCACAGCTGTAATAAGAGAGGGGAGCGTCTTTACTAACTCCTCCTCCTCCTCCCTCCTCCCCCTTCCTCTTGTTGTCTTAGCCCTGTTTTACCTGCTGTATTCATTCTGTTCAATTACATTGTTTTTGTTTGATACATTTTTTTGTAAACGTTTGTAACTACTTTTATGTTGAGCACTTATTGTTGCACGAGTTGTGTTATAAAAATAGAGATTATTATAATTATTATTATAATAATAATGAATATTATATCTATAGGAACCAATATAATATCTGGTACCTGATCAGTGTTGCTGTGTCACATACTCTCCAGTCAGTTTATTAGGTACACCTCTATCCACCATAATTAATGAAGTATAATACAGAGAGTTAACTTGAAGGGTTTAATGTTCCCCTCTGTGTTGTCACTCTATTTCCCTGTGAAGTATTTGTGTTGACCTGTTAGTGACCTGATTAGATGTGTTGCTGCAGTGGACCTGTCAGTCAACCCTGTCTGACGTGAGGGAACGTTTGTGCTGCAGGATCAGTGGAGTCACGTGGAGGAGATCGAGCTGGTGAACGACGGCTCTGGTTTGGGCTTCGGCATCGTGGGGGGGAAGACGTCGGGGGTGGTGGTCCGGACGCTCATCCCCGACAGCGTGGCGGACAAGGTAGGACTCCGCTGAAGAGGCGTGTTCACAGGGTCGCCCTCTTTATTCACTGTTCAAACAGATTCTTTAAATACTGTTTTCCTTCTGACTTCTTCTCCTCCAATCAGGACGGACGTCTCCGCACAGGTGACCACATCCTCCGAATTGGGGCGACGCCCACCACGGGCCTCACCAGCGACCAGGTCGTCAAGGCTCTGCAGGAATGTGGGAGTCACGTGACCATGCTGATTGCCAGGGATCCTCGAGGTCAGAGGTCAACAGGTCCTCATCCCCCACCACCTCCAGACTCCGCCCCCGTCTCCTCCCTCTCCCCCCGACCCCCTGCGCTGCCCCTCCAACGCCCTGACCACGCCCCCCAACGCCGCCTCAGCAAGATGGTGAGCAACGACAGAAGGACCTCGAGAGGCTCCTCCCCCTTCTTCTGTTTTAAGCAAGATGTCGATACACTCATAGATAGATAGATGGATACTTTATTAATCATAGTTTGTCAGTTATTTAACTGTGTGTGTGTGTGTGTGTGTGTGTGTGTGTGTGTGTGTGTGTGTGTGTGTGTTCAGCCCAACCTGGAGGGATATGAGATCCACGAGGTTCCTCTCACCAAGAAGGACGGTCAGAGTCTCGGTATCTCCATCATCGGCTACAACCCTCAGACCAGTCAAGGTGATTATTGATTCAAACTCAAACTGGGCTTTTATTGTAAAGAGCAGTCGAGTTGTTGAAAAATGAAATATGCAGATAATGTTCTGTGTCATACAGACGCAGTCGGAGTGTTTGTGAAACACGTAGTTCCAGGCAGCGCTGCTGACCAGAGCGGAAACATCTGGGTCCACGACCGACTGATGGCTGTAAGAACCTGTGTGTGTGGTTGTGTGTGTGTGTGTGGTTGTGTGTGTGGTTGTGTGTGTGGTTGTCATTCACTGAAACCTCAGCTCTCACAACACATTTCATGCGTAAGAACAGAAGCTTTAAAGCTGAACCGACCTCCGACCCTGATGTATTCATCTTCGCTGATGTCACTTCCTGTCCAAACAGATGGACGGCGTCAGTCTTCACGGAATGACCAATCACGAGGTGCTGGAGGTGATGAAGCAGACGGGTCAGACGGTGGTTCTCACTGTGGTCAGGAAGAAACCCAGAGCCCTGGAGAGGTCCCTGGATAAAGGTAGATGGGTGGAGGGTGGGGGGGCTCTGAGGAGGAGAAGAGTTGAACTTCATGAAACACAAACAACCACAAACTGATGACACAACCAGCGTCGGTCCCACACTGTGGTCAAAGTGACAGATACAGTTACACAATCTGAAGTCACATGGTCATCTGTGTGACACTGTGATACTGTAACATGCTGCTCATTAATACTGAGTTTATCTTTATTATCACTGAAATAAGTGATGGAAAAATCTGATTTAAAATGCTGAGCATAAAAACACATTAAAAGTAAAAGTATATGAACCATTTCTGTTGAATTGAACATGGTTCATATTAAAACCGTGAGTTGTCTGTGATGTAATGAATCAGTTGGTTGTGATGACTGGAATCTGGATTGTGTTGAGGTGATTTCCTGCAGCTTCATGATTACACTGGGTTGAACCAGTAATGTGTTAGTGTGAGAGAAGCCGAGTGGGGAGTTCTGGGAGCTGCAGCGTGAACCCTCTCAGCCTCTGTCCGCTCGCGCAGATTAAAATGACAAATTTGTTTACAGCCGGCTCTAATTTCACCAACTCTCCTCCGAGTCTGGGACTCCTCCTGCACCAGCGCCCAGAGATTAATTCTCCCGGTTCAGGGTCATTTTTTCAGTCTGGTGATGGTGTGGCGGCCGGCGCTGGTCAGCCCGCAGGCAGGAGAGGAACGAGCCATTCTCAAAGTGAGGCGGGGGGGCGCAGAGCTCTTATCTCCTCCACACGTCTTTAGTTTCATTTCCCAGAAAACTTCTTATATTCTGCTCATTTCTGAGACTCTTATCTGCAGAGACTGAGGAGGAGTCTCATGAGTCTGACAGGAAAACAAACTTCAGCTTCATAGATGGTCAACAGCAGTGATCAGCCAGGGGGTCAAAGGTCACAGCACCATCAGTGGGAGGCGGGCCATGAATCCACTGCTCCTCCAACACAAGAAACTATTAACTCAGCCAAACAAAGCCTCTGGAATCTATCAGGAAAAAGATATTTGCACATTTTATTTATTTAATCATTATTTCGTGTGTGTGTGTGTGTGTGTGTGTGTGTGTGTGTGTGTGTGTGTGTGTGTGTGTGTGTGTGTGTGTGTGTGTGTGTGTGTGTGTGTGTGTGTGTGTGTGTGTGTGTGTGTGTGTGTGTGTGTGTGTGTGTGTGTGTGTCAGTGGAGAGGGAGCCGTCTCGTGTGTCTCTGCAGAGGTCTCCAGACGTGAAGTCCTCGACAATGAAGCTGGAGCAGACGCACCTGAACACAGCACAGCTCAGCAGAGGTACACACACACACACACACACACACACACACACACGGTCCAGATCATCAGACCTCATGCTCAGCATCTGGTTGAGCGGTCGCCCCACGGAGGTTTGAATCCGTGTGCTGCTCTGTCTTCACACGTCCTGGCTGTACACAGGCCTGATGCTCAAACATCTTTAGAAACAGATGATGAAGAAGAGAAGTTTGAAATCAATGAAAAGTGACAAAATAAAAGTCTGGATCAATTTCTTCAACGTAAAGTTGCATGTCAATCAATCTTTATTTGTACAGCACTTTTCATACAAACAGAATAAACAACAACAGAACCAGTAAATATTACCTCCAGAACTCCAGAGGGGATTTAGGATACAGTTTTCTGTATCGTAAATAAAGTTTAGGTTTTTGTCTCATTGCTGATGTGACTTCAGTGGATAAAACTCTTTTATTATATTTAACTTGAATCTATATTTGAACTACATGTGGATCCAGTTCTTCACATGTGTTATCTCGAGGAGGATCCAGTCTCATCGGACTCCTCTCTGAATCCTTCCTCTCTTTTATTCCTCGTTAGCTTTACAGAGCTGCTCAAACACCAGGCTAACACTTAGCATGCCGCCTGCCTGCTGCCCACAGATGTAAGTGTCTGAGCTGACGATGTATTGCTCTGTTTATTCAGCCCAACGTGGCAGATTAATCGTGCTGTGAGGTCCGGGGTTAGCAATGCTAATTTAATCAGAGGCTGTTGTAACGCCGCCAGACCAGCAGCAGAAAAGCTCAACATGTGGAGAGACGACGAGGAGCTGGAGCTGCTTCTCTGGAGCTGCCTCTCTGGAGCTGCCTCTCTGGAGCTGCCTCTCTGGAGCTGCTTCTCTGAGGCTGCTTCTCTGGAGCTGCCTCTCTGGAGCTGCCTCTCTGGAGCTTCTTCTCTGGAGCTGCCTCTCTGGAGCTGCTTCTCTGAGGCTGCTTCTCTGGAGCTGCTTCTCTGGAGCTGCCTCTCTGGAGCTGCTTCTCCGGAGCTGCTTCTCTGAGGCTGCCTCTCTGGAGCTGCATCTCTGGAGCTGCCTCTCTGGAGCAGCTTCTCTGGAGCTGCTTCTCTGGAGCTGCTTCTATGAGGCTGCTTCTCTGGAGCTGCCTCTCTGGAGCTGCTTCTCTGGAGCTGCTTCTCCGGAGCTGCCTCTCCGGAGCAGCTTCTCCGGAGCTGCTTCTCCGAGGCTGCTTCTCTGGAGCTGCTTCTCTGGAGCTGCTTCTCTGGAGCTGCTTCTCTGGAGCTGCTTCTCTGGAGCTGCTTCTCCGGAGCTGCCTCTCCGGAGCTGCCTCTCCGGAGCTGCTTCTCCGGAGCTGCTTCTCCGGAGCTGCTTCTCCGGAGCTGCCTCTCCGGAGCTGCCTCTCCGGAGCAGCTTCTCCGGAGCTGCTTCTCCGGAGCTGCCTCTCCGGAGCAGCTTCTCCGGAGCTGCTTCTCCGGAGCTTCTTCTCTGGAGCTGCCTCTCTGGAGCTGCCCCTTTCTGGAGCAGCTTCTCCGGAGCCGCCTCTCTGGAGCAGCTTCTTTATTCTGCTGGTGTGCAGCCACTCCGCTCCACAGAACACATTCATCCTCTCCAGACTTTACCAGCTGCTGCTGCTCAGATGTTTCTGCATTAATCTCACAGGAAGTTGCTTAGTTTACAATTTGAGTCATTTGGCTTTTTGCTCCTGGTCACTGAATTTCAATGAGGTGACCTTTCTCATGCAGAATAACAGGTTCTCAGCAGGTTCTCTTTAGGTTCTGCTGAAGCGGGTCCAGCTCTAGAGGAACATTGGAGAACAGGTTCTTTTCAGAGATTCTGCTGCAGATCTGTCAGCAGAGATGTAGAGGAGCAATAGAGCTGCTGCAAAACCTGAAGAGAACCTGTTCTCTACCTTTCATTAATGTCACTGATAGTTCTGCATCTATTCCACCGCTAGTACAGACTGTGTGTGTGTGTGTGTGTTTGTGTGTGTGTGTGTGTTTGTGTGCGTGTGTGTGTGTGTGTGTGTGTTCACAGAAGCAGAACTGAGAGCTAAATGGGATCAGGCTCTGGGACCAAAGTACCAAGTCCTGGTGAGACCACACACACTGATAATGTCATCACTGAATAGGATGCTACTCAGACTCAGACATTAACACTTTATCGTGTGTGTGTTGTGTGTCTGTGTGTGTGTTCGGGGGGGGGGGGGGGGGGGATCAGGTGGTGGAGCTGGATCCTGTCATTGAAGATGATGCAGAGCTGCAGAAATCCTCTAAAGTGAGAATCATTCTTCTTCTTCATATCAGCAGCTGTTTTCAGACGTGAGCTCTGGACATTTTCTGTAGTTTATCTTTCACATGTGAAGCAGCAGATTTCCGGGTCGGACTCGTTCACAACAACAGGAACATGTGGGGAACATGTGGGGAACATGTGGGGAACATGTGGGGAACATGTGGGGAACATGTGGGGAACCTTTATCTTCTACGTGTTCGGCTCCTCTTCTTCAGCCACGAGTTACAAACCTCAGACACACGTCCACTTGATTTCAGGAAAATGTCCAGACTTCAGTTCATGTCTGAAAGAAGTTCTACAGTTTCCATCAGATGGAGTTTGATGAGATGATCCGAGTTGAATGATTTCTCTCGATGCAGCTGCTGCCTGTGCACACGCTGCGTCTCGGTGTGGAGCTGGACTCGTTCGACGGTCACCACTACATCTCCTCTGTGGCCCCTGGAGGCCCCGTGGACAGACATGGAGTGTTGAGACCAGAGGACGAGCTGCTGGAGGTAACACACATGCACACACAAACATGTGCTTTAGAGATGAACCACAGCTTCCAGTCATCTGTGTCAGAGGGAAGACAAATGAAGGATCAGACTAGTTCATTAACATCATCATCTGAGGTGAGTGTGTGTTTGTGTGTGTGTGCAGGTGAACAATGTTCAACTGTACGGGAAGACTCGTCGTGAAGTGGTGTCGTTCCTGAAAGAGGTTCCTCCTCCGTTCACACTGGTCTGCTGCCGACACCCGACCTCCGACCTGGAGCCAGAACCAGAACCAGAGTCTGAGTCTGAGTCTGAACCGGACTCAGGACCCGGACGAGGAGCGACAGGACGACCGCAGCCCAGCGTGGAGGAGGTGAGCCGCAGCTGTCACAATGTGTTATTACACAGTATTGATGACAATCACACACACAGAGTTAAACACGTTGTGTTGTGTGATTGTCAGATCGAGTTGAAGTTGTCGTCGATGCTCTGCAGTCAGACTGTCCTGAGAGACCAACAGCAGCAGGTTACACAGGTAACTACTACACACACAGACACACACAACAACAACACAAATGCTCCACTGGAGTGTCATGAAAGGGAAAACGCTTCAGTTCAGAAGACGACGTGTTCTTAAACAAAATAATTCACCAGAATCTCAACTTCATTCTATAAAATATAAGAATGAACATGTGTTTGTCTTTTCTGTGTTTCAGGAGCAGGTATTATCATCATCATCATCAGAGGAGGAGGAGGAGGAGGAGGAGGAGGAGGAGGAGGAGGAGGAGAGTCAACACAGCCAGGAGGAGGAGGAGGAGGAGGAGGAGGAGGAGGAGGAGGAGGAAGGGGAGCTGGCTCTGTGGTCACCAGACATCCAGATGTTGGAGCTGCAGAAGGAGCGAGACAAAGGCCTCGGCTTCAGTATCCTTGACTACCAGGTAAACACAACAACAACAACAACAATGTCTTCCTCCTTTCTTCATCTCTTCTTCCTATTTAACATTCATCATGAGTTTTACTTTTCAAAGGAGGATGTGAGCATCATGTTGGTTTATGTTAGTTTGAATCAAACACTGGACAGAGTCAGACGACTGGAGTCTCCTCGTGTTTCCAAGTCTTCATCTTCTACGTGTGCGGCTCCTCTTCTTCATCCTGAGATGTTTGTGTTCTTCCAGTTTCACGTCACGTGTTAGAAACCTCGTCCACACGTCCACTCGCTCACTGGGAAGCTTCCACACATTGTACTGGGAGGCTGCAGCAGGAGCTCAGGAGCATGACAGGACTTCAGTTCAGGACTTAAAACAGTTTCTGTGTGAACATCGTATATCAGACAATTTTAGTATTTCACAAAATGTTGAACTGTTCCTTTACATAAGATTTATCTGATTGACGTGAAGTTAAATCAGAACTTTTTCTTTTTTTAAACTAAACATTTCATATACGAGATGATCTCAGACTTCATCTTCACTGTCTTGGGAGTAAATTTGGGAGATCCTGGTCTTCTGTGTGTTTATCACCCCAACATCAGCACCACCCAGCTGCAGCTCTTTATCTCTAGGCACAGCTTCACCTCCAAGACCTCCTCCTCCTCTTCCTCCTTCTCCTCCCGCTCCTCCTCCTTCTCCTCAGTCATATCGAGCTGAGGCAGCTAGGAAGCTTCAGGTTAATTCCCTGTTGGTTCACATCCAGGTCGGACTGCACACACACAGCCCAGGGTGTAGGGGTGGGTGGGTGTGTGTGTGTGTGTGTGTGTGTGTGTGTGTGTGTGTGTGTGTGTGTGTGTGTGTGTGTGTGTTTCTCCCCATAATAAACTGGACAAATACTGAATTCACTGCAGCTGATTAGTAGTTTTACATAAACATAAAAAATATAGAGAACAAGACGATAACAGTAAATAGAAATACAAAATGTAGGTGAAAGTATAAAATGTAAAAACAAAAGTGCATTATATTACAAAATGTTAATGAAGCTTAATTATCTTTTCACAGAAGTATTTATAATTTTTGTGATGACAGTAAATCTTCAGCTGCCTCGAGCAAAACAACTTCTCGATATATAAAATATTCTAAACTCTGCAAGTAGGAGCCAGGAACTTCCTCAGGTTCACGTCCCAGTGAATCCAACACTTTCCACAAAATGAAATTAATCAACTTCTCTCACAAATCTCCACTGTCCTCCTCCTTTCTCTCTCTCTCTCTCTCTCTCTCTCTCTCTCTCTCTCTCTCTCTCTCTCTCTCTCTCCCTCTCTCTCTCTCCCTCTATATCACTTGCCCAAGGGCACGTTGGTCCAGTGTCGCTGCCAAAGTGTTTCCTGTTACCGACTCTGCGGCTGTCAGAGCTGAGTGAAAGATGTTCGGAGGCAATAAGAGAAGAGGCGATCTGCTCGTCTGTCTGGACCCAGCCTGAGAGTTTCCACTAAAACCTGACACCTTTCAAATGAGACCAGTTCCAAACCTGAAATGTGATGATGAAGAACAGACTCATTGATCAGCTGCTTTATTTCCACAACAGAGCTTCTTCACTTGTTAAAGTTCAGGTCCAACGTCAGGTTCAGTTTAAAGAGGAAAGTCCTGTTCTCATCTTCATGTCTTAGTTTTAGTCTTAGCTCTAACCTGTGAGATGAGGCTGCACCAGGGAGGTCGACCAATCAGGAGTCAGCTTCAGCTGTCAATCATCACGTCTCAGCCCATTTTTTATATTATCGAATAACTGATTCAAACCAAACTGATCAGAAACACTTGAACCAACATCAGTGAGATGAGAACGACCTGAAATGACAAACATTTATTTATCCTCTACTTTGAGTTATTAGTTTGGGCCGTGTCCCATCTGCTAGCGTGGAGGAGGCGGGGGGGAGAAGGTGGAGCTTCACGTTGAGGAGTCTTCTGGCCAATCACAGCTCTCCCCACCAATGTGGGAAAACCAGAGAGAAATGTAGAGTTGAGAATATAATATATAGTATATTATATATTCTATTCTATATATTATATAATTCATGCCTCAATGAGATGTTCCTTCATTGGAACAAACCAGGTAGACGGGCCTATGTCTTTGTCCATAAAGTTCTATTCGTTATGAGAAAACACAGAATTAAATATCGGCAGCGTTTTGCTCATATGGTCAGATTTTTAAACTCTGAAAAGAAGAGAATAAAAAGATTAATGTGAAGCTGAGTCTGTGAGCTCCTAAAAATACTTTAACTCTGTTTATTTCAGTTGTGAAATCCTCCTGAGTTTCCATCAGAGAGGTCTTAAGAAGTCCAGCTCTGCGCAGACACCCTCCAACCTACATATCCCAAAAAACATACTCATTGCTTTCTGTACTTTTGGCAAAGTGCATTTTTAATTTCTTTTTTCACACTTTCTCCTACGTTCCTCCACTTCTCCGAGCAGAGGCCTTTCTCTTTTTTCCGGAGGATCTTGTAGGAGTAGAGGACTCGAGTTCTGACTCCTCGCCACCTGTAGCCATGTTGTTCGGTCTATAAATACAGCGCGGCTTTGTTCTGGCAGCCGGAAACTTGGCACGGCAGCTCGTTCTGCAGTGCGGGCGATGCCCTGGGTTCAGCGCAGGGGAATTCAAAAAATGCACATGGACTCTAACCAGGAGAGGCTTGTATGGTCGACATGTGAGTCTCCGAGGGGTTTGATTCTGGCAGGGCCGGGCCGGCCTCCTGGTTCTTGTGGTTGAACAGACGCAGCAGAGACTGAGTGTTCTGCTCGGATCAGGAACAGGACACTCAAAGTTTTACTTCTGTTTCCTGGAGAAGAACCAAGTTGGTGCACAGCAGGTCAACTGAACATGTACCACTGTTCCACTTCTGCAGGCAGAGCGTATAATTTAACATGCGTGAAGAATAAAGTTTACAATAATAAATATTCACAAAGTTACTCTGGAAATGAACATTTACATTATTTAAATTGACGTCTCAGTGTCGTCGCCCCAAAATATTTTCTTTCAAGAGCTGATTCACATTTAATAAATATTAACAGTTTGACTGACGCAGCATCAAACTGGGTCTTCACTGGTTCTTCAGGTCATGTCGAGGCACATGTATATTCTGATTTGGTGCAAATTGAATTCAATTGAAAAATGTGTGTGCAACATTTTAGATTTGTTTTCTGAAGCCGCCTCTCGTCCTCTCACTTCCTGTCTCTTAACTTCCACATCTGTAACTCGTCCCTCTCTCTCCTGCCGTGACCTTTGACCTCTTCACTAGAATCAGGATGAGAAAGTCTCACCTGCAGGTTCATGTGTAAATGTGATGTGAGTTCTCTGGTCTCTGTCGCCCCCTACCTGTCTGCTGCTGCTCTGCCTCTCTCTCTCTCTCTCTCTCTCTCTCTCTCTCTCTGAATTATGGGATGTTGGTCATTCTTTCTCTTTCTCTCTTTCCCTTTCTCTCTTTCTCTCTCTCTTAATCTCTGTCTCTCTTTCTCTCTCATCTCTCTCTGGGAATTATGGGATGTTGGTCACTTTCTCTCTCTCTCTCTCTTTCTCTCTCTCTCTCTCTCTCTCTCTCCCTCCCCCCAATGTTCATGGTTTCAGTCTTAACACAGATATCTGTTCATAATGGAGATGAGAACTGTCTTAAAGGTCAGAGGCCTACTGACCTGGGTTCAGTGTTGGTGGACTTCTCTGTCTCAGTCCCTGATTTGAATGTCTGGGGTTGTCCCTATGTTTGTCTTCAGTCTCGGTATCTTTGGTTGAGAAGGTCGACTCTTCTTGTTCTCTCTCTTCTCAGGACCCGTTAGACGCTGGTCGCTGTGTGATGGTGATTCGCTCGTTGGTTCCTGGCGGGTCAGCAGAGCGTCACGGTGGCCTACTTCCCGGAGACCAGCTGGTTTCAGTCAACCACATCCAGCTGGACCTGCTCACCTTGGCCCAGTCTGTGGAGGTCTTAAAGTCTATCCCATCTGGCACTGTCCGCCTGGGTATCCGGAAGCCTCTGGTGGTAAGCAAAGACCTTCCAGCAGGGGGTAGATCTTCTAATTTTGGTCTTGATCAGCCTTTTAGCTGTGAGTGTAGATCTATAAATGGTAAGTGCCATCTTCTAGTTTTAGGCCTATACCATGTGGTTTTACGGTTTCATAGGTCCAGAAGTTCCTCTTGTACAAAGTCCAAACCTTGTAGCAGTGGATCCTGACCTTCTAGTCTTAGGTCTAGACCTTCTTGTCTTGGGTGCAGTTATTCTAGTCTTATTTCAGACCTTGTACAGTCCAAACCTTTTAGTTGTTGCTACTGCACCTCTACTTGAAGGTCCAGACATTCAAGCTCTCTGTCGAGACCACGTGGTCTAGAACTCCTGGTTCTAGGTCCAGACCTTTTGTATGTATATATCCAGACCCTCTTGTTTCAACAGAGATTTGTTGGAACCAGACCTCCAGACTCTTGATCTGCATCGTGTCTTCACAGGTGGAGCCGACAGAGAGGAGCCGACAGGACGACAACACAACGTCTCTCAGCAACACGCAACTGCTTGTTCCAAAGGTACACACCGGCACAGTCATGTATGACACATGTTAGTGACATGTTCAGGAACAACATGGATGTTCGCAGCTTTAGATTTGCATCATGCGTGTTTAACGGGCAGGTCAAAGAGCAGAGACAGATGTTTCCTACAGACACACACACTGGAGGTGGTTGTGTGTCAGGTTGTGTGTCAGGTTGTGTGTGAGGCTGTCGTACAGTAAATATCGTGATTCATTTGAAAACACTTCTATCAAACACCGTCTTTAAATCAGTGGCTGCCTGATGGTAACCACTTCACTCCCCACACACTGGACCATTAAGATTTCTCCTCTCGCCGACTGTGCTCCTCACTCCTCCTCCTCCTCCCTCCCTCTCCCCCTCCTCCTCCTCCTCCTCCTCCTCACTGCCACTTCTCTCTTCACCCCTTGCTCTTAAATCTCTCGTGTCTTTTCTTTATCTCCTGCCTTAACTCATTTCACTTTACTCTGCTTTACTGGTCTGGATATGAGAGAGTTTGACTATAAAGAAAAATAAATGGAGGAATAAATAAATGTAAATAAATGCGCAGCACAGGAGCAAAGAGAAAACGACGCAGGTTTCAAACTGGATTTATCTCTGGAAACCTCCATCACGTTCAGAAATCAGTACAAGCAGTGATATGACAAATACAACATGTGGTATTTTATAGTATTTAATACCTTGTTTTATAGAAGAAACAGCTCATACAGTTTCTTCTTCGTCGTCTTCTTCTTCTTCTTCTTCTTCTTCTTCTTCTTCTTCCTCTTCCTCTTCTTCTTCTACTGTTTAATTCTGTTTTCTACTTCCTGTGATTGGTCCAAAAGTCCAAACTCTCCAACAAAGTGTTTTCAAACCCACAGAACCAGGTTGAGATTGATCCAGACCCAGAACTCCTCTTCTGGTCTGAGGAACCGTTCACACCTGATGTTCAGGTTCAGAAGAGTCTGAAGCTCTGAACCAAACCAGGTGTGAAGGTTCCTGAGGTTCTCTGTAGGTGTTCATGAGCTCCATCAGAAACATGTTCAGTCCTCTGGTGGTCACCTCCACTCTTCAAGAGGAAGACATGCTTCTGTCCGAGCTTTGTCTTTCAGATTCATCTTCTCCCCCTTCCTTCCCTCCCTCCCCTCCATCATCCCTCCTTCTCCTCTTTCTTCCCTCCTCTCTTTCACCTTCTCTCACCCTCTCTCCCCCTGTCCTCCCCCTCACTGTGAGGAGTTGCTGACTCAGCAGAAAGGTTGGATGTATAAAGTGCTCCATCAGCTCAACCAGCAGCATCTCTCTTAAGTGAGGGGGGGTGCTCTGAGGACACTCCAGCATCAGTACACTGAGTACTGCAGTTCTGTTCACAGTGAATACTGCAGTACTCAGTGTGTATATTACTGCAGTATTCTGTGTATACTAGAGCAGTACTACTGTTGTATTATGCAGTACTCCCTGTGAACACTGTACAGTACTGATCCCTCAGCTCCATTTAAATCATATACTGTAAATATAGAAGTCGGACACATTGGATGAGGCAGATTTCTATTATCTATACTGCAGTCAGCCACCAGGGGGCTATTGAGATGCTTGAGTTTCACTTTTGGAAGCCGTCCATCTTTATTTACCTTCTATGTTATAATGTAAATGAGGTTCTTTGTGTTGAACTCAAACATATCTGAGTAAATAGATTTATAAAGATCCACAGGGTTCTGTAGCGAGGCTGCAGTGAGCCTCAGCTCCTGTAGGAGGCAGCAGACTCTCTCTCATGTGCCCAACATGGTGAGGAGGAGGAGGAGGAGGAGGAGGAGGTGATCTTCATCACAGGACGCTGATGACTCTGTAGTGAAGGTGTTTTATTATTCATGGTTATTGTTGTTAACTCTTTATAAGAGCATAAATCTCTTTTTTTTAACCTCAGGGCCTCCGTACTTCACTGATGATCCATCATCATCATCATCATCATCATGTTACTGTCCTCATGGTGACTGCAGATTAACCAGCTCCCCTCTGGACTCTACCGAGTTCTACTGTACTCTACTGAGTTTTACTGTACTCTACAATGTACTTTACTCAACTGTTCTACTATACTCTTATTTCCTGTGCTCTCCTGATTTCTACTAAACTCTCCTGAGTTCTACTGTACTATTCTTATATGTAATTTCCTGTACTCTACTGAGTTCTACTGTACTCTACTGAGTTCTACTTTAC
Source organism: Pleuronectes platessa (assembly GCF_947347685.1). NCBI lineage: Eukaryota > Metazoa > Chordata > Actinopteri > Pleuronectiformes > Pleuronectidae > Pleuronectes > Pleuronectes platessa. The sequence goes on from NC_070634.1 coordinate 27,831,996, forward strand.
TCTACACTGTACTTTACTCAACTGTTCTGATTTCTACTATACTCCTGAGTTCTACTGATTTCTACTAAACTCTACTGAGTTCTACTGTACTCTTCTTATATGTACTTTCCTGTACTCTACTGAGTTCTACTGTACTCTTATCTGTACTTTACTGTGCTCTACTGAGCTCTACTGTACTCTTCTTTGCTATACATTCCTGTACTCTACTGAGTTCTACTGTATTCGTCTTTCCTGTACTTTACTGTACTCTACTGAGTTCTACTGTACTCTTATCTGTACTTTACTGTGCCCTACTGAGCTCTACTGTACTCTTCTTTGCTATACTTTCCTGTACTCTACTGAGTTCTACTGTATTCGTCTTTCCTGTACTTTACTGTGCTCTACTGAGCTCTACTGTACTCTTCTTTGCTATACTTTTCTGTACTCTACTGAGTTCTACTGTACTCTTATCTGTACTTTACTGTGCTCTACTGAGCTCTACTGTACTCTTCTTTGCTATACTTTCCTGTACTCTACTGAGTTCTACTGTATTCGTCTTTCCTGTACTTTACTGTACTCTACTGAGTTCTACTGTACTCTTATCTGTACTTTACTGTGCCCTACTGAGCTCTACTGTACTCTTCTTTGCTATACTTTCCTGTACTCTACTGAGTTCTACTGTACTCTTCTTTGCTATACTTTCCTGTACTCTACTGAGTTCTACTGTACTCTTATCTGTACTTTACTGTGCTCTACTGAGTTCTACTGTACTCTTCTTTCCTGTACTCTACTGAGTTCTACTGTACTCGTCGTTCCTGTACTCTACTGCACTCTACTGTACTCTAATGTGTACTTTACACAGTACTGTCCGTCCTCCTGCGGTCTCGTCCTCTGCTGTTCTTTTATTTCCTGTTTTATCTGCAGCCCATTTGGTGGAAGAGGTTTTGTCACAGCCCACAGGTCTCTGATGGTTTCCATAAAGACCAGCGGGTCGGGGCTGTCACGCCAGCCGACCAGGCAGAGACCCCACTCCACACCTCGTTAACTTTCAGAGGTCATGTACAGGAGAGAGCTGCTGCCTCACATGACTCTGATCATCTGTGTGCAGACAGACATCGGCTGTGAGCAAAGTTCACTCTGAATAAAACCAGAAGGAAAACCACCAGTTTCACTGTCGGCCCACAGCGCTGAGCTGGAACTGGTACCACCACAGCGTCACACCCGCTCCCTGTGGAGTCTCGGCTCGGGGTTCGTTGGACCGACACTTACCACGGCTCCGCTGGACGATCACAGACTCGACATGACGTCACCTCATGTTGGTACAGAGGCAGGAAGTGGAGACGTGGCGTCCATCTTTGTTTACAGTCTACGGTCTGAACACGAGCAGATTTAACTGGACATGTAGTCAATTGACAGAAAACTCTTTAGACCTCTGATCATTTCAATCACGTTCATTTAAAAGTTTTCTGTTTCGAGGCATTTTTATCAATCAATCAATCAATCAATCAAATTGTATTTGTATAGCCCATATTCACAAATCACAATTCGTCTCATAGGGCTTTAACATGGTGAGACATCCTCTGTCCTTCACCCTCAACAAGAGTCAGGACAAACTACTAAAAACCTCTTAACAGGTACAAATACATAGAAACCTCAGAGACACATGTGAGGACCCGTCTCCCAGGACGGACACAAGTCAACAGATGTCAAGTGAAGGAAAACTTTCTTTGTGACAGATTTTGTAGGTTGGTGATATTTCCTGTGATAAATATCACATGTTGGGTTTATGTCAGGTCTTCATCAGATATCATTAATAACCTAAGATTGTTTGTGTGCAGTAAAATAAAGCTGAAGTTTGAGCAGTGTAGTTTCAGATTTCATAACCACTGCTCGATGTGAGTCTGAAGCAGCCGTCCTCATCGTCTAATGGCAGAGATATTAAATGACAGTGTCTTTAAATCTTATGAATATGAGGCCAGGCAGTCACGGCCAATACACATCAGTCTGCAGAACATCCTGTTAGCGTTATGAGCTCTCTGCCGTCTGCTCCTCACCTCCATTATATGGCCGCGATGGGCCGGCTTGCCAGGCCCAAATTAAAAGAAGAGCAGCAGAGTCCTTGAAGACGAGGCCTTGTCGATAGAAATTATACTAAGTGTTGTCATTAATATTTCCCCGCGCGGGCTAATGTCTGCATCGTAATGTTCAGAGCAGGATACACCCTCGGTATCTGCTGAGGAGGCTCTTTAGGGAGTTGGAGAAAACCTTAATGTGTCCAGAGAAAAGGCAGCAGTGCAGTTGTAGATGTGGAGAGAGCTGCTGCTGGAGTTCCTTCACTGTGGAGACGAGCTGAAGCAGAAGTTGAGTCTTCACCTGTCCATCAGAGAACATCTGGATTCTTCTGATTTCACCTCTGGGACGTTTAATCTCGTTTATTAAATCTCTTTATCTGAGGAGGATTTTATGACTGTGATGATGTTCAAACTGTTTCATCCTCTGAGACACTCGGGTAAATCCTGACTGATAAATGTAACCAGGCCAAAATTAGTTCCTGACACTATTTAAAGATGGACGTCATCTGGTTTTAATTAAACAATATGATATAAAAATGGGCTGAGACGTCCTGATTGGCAGATGAGACTGACTTGTGATTGGTTGAGATCAGCCTCGGTGCCTGCGCTCCACTGACATCCAATGACGTCATCACCACAAGATGGAAGCGTTCGAATGTGAGATATTTTAGCTTTATCTCTGTTCAGTGGGAGGATGTGGAGCTGTGTCGGCCATCTTTATTTACAGTCTGTGGTCGGTCTGTGGAATGAAGCGTGAAACCAGTCCAAGGAAATGGTGACTAACTTCAGAAGGATTTCCTTTTGTGTCAGGGTTTCGGTGACGGCTCCATCCTGCCTGAAGACCTTCGCCGGGAAGAAGAGGAGGAGGAGGAGGAGGAGGAGCCAGAGCTTATCCTGGATGGAGGTCTGCCTCGCTACGCCACCTCCTCCCTGACTTTTGACCTCCTGCCTGTAGAAGAGGGTAGGGAGATGGCTGTGGACGAGGAGGAGATGAATACGACAGAAGAAAGAGAAGAGGAGAAGATGGACTCTCTCTCCAGGAAACCTCCCCCGTCATGGGAGGAGTGGAGGCTCACCTCCTCCAGCCGAGGTCGACCAGAGGAGGTGAGAGGTTTTCTGTATCTGAGGATTTAAACTCCACATGTCCTCCATGTTCATGTCTGCTCACACTCTAATGTCTGCTCACACTCTAATGTCTGCTCACACTCGATTATCTGCTCCCCTCACTTTCCCTCATTCAGAAACATGACCTCTTGTCCTCGAGTCGTCTCCTCGGCCGACCCCTGAGGGTCACAACATGGAGGATCACATGTGACCTCACGATAACTCACAAGAGCTTCCTGTTTGCAACCTGCTCATTTCATTATTATCTGTCCTGAGAACTCAGGTTCTGAATGAGTCACAGATCTCTGTACTGAGTTCTTCTGGAGAGACGTCCTGATCTGAAACTGGGTTTAATATCCAGTCACTGTGTATAAGTATATGAGTCGTAGTTTTACTTTGGCAAACTTCATGTCCAGCTCAAAATAAAGTTCAATAAACTGATCCAGACGTCAAGTTACTCTGGGAGAAGATAATATGATGTGAGTGTAGACACCTGACCCGAGGTCATCGAGACCCGGCAGGCAGCTGGTGCTTCATGACCTTCTCGACCTAAACCAGCAGAACCAAGACCTGAACCAGCTCACACCATCCACTTTCTGAAGAGTTCGACTCATGTGATTGGTTGTTTCAGAGCTGGAGTCAGAAGCAGGATGACGAGCAGATGTCAGAGCGAGAAAGTATCGTGTCTGAAGGAAACCAGATCCTGGGTGAGACTCACTTTATACTGTTTGACCGGGTTGAAGAGTACATGTGTGTGTCTGACATCCAACTAACTGTCTGTCTGTCTGTCTGTCTGTCTGTGTCTGTCTGTCTGTCTGTCTGTCTGTCTGTCTGTCTGTCTGTCTGTCTGTCTGTCTGTCTGTCTGTCTGTCTGTCTGTCTGTCTGTCTGTCTGTGTCTGTCTGTCTGTGTCTCTGTCTGTCTGTCTGTCTGTCTGTCTGTATGTCTCTGTGTGTGTGTCTGTCTGTCTGTCTGTCTGTCTGTATGTCTCTGTGTGTGTGTCTGTCTGTCTCTCTGTCTGTCTGTCTGTCTCTCTGTCTGTCTGTCTGTCTGTCTGTCTGTCTGTCTGTCTGTCTGTCTTTCTTTGTCTGTCTTTCTTTCTCTGTCTGTCTGTCTGTCTGTCTTTCTGTCTGTATGTCTCTGTGTGTCTGTCTGTCTGTCTGTCTGTCTGTCTGTCTGTCTGTCTGTCTGTCTGTCTGTCTGTGTCTGTCTGTCTGTATGTCTCTGTCTGTCTGTCTGTCTCTCTGTGTGTATCTGTCTGTCTGTCTGTCTCCGTCTGTCTGTCTGTCTATCTCTGTGTGTCTGTCTGTCTGTCTGTCTGTCTGTCTGTCTCTCTGTCTGTCTGTCTCTGTGTGTCTGTCTGTCTGTCTCTGTCTGTCTGTCTCTCTGTCTCTCTGTCTCCGTCTCTCGGTCTGTATCTGTCTGTCTGTCTGTCTGTCTGTCTGTCTCTCTGTCTCCGTCTCTCTGTCTGTATCTGTCTCTCTATCTTTATGTCTGTCTGTCTCCGTCTCTCTGTCTTTATGTCTGTCTGTGTCTGTCTGTCTTCCAGACTTCAGAGACAGTGAAGCAGACTCGGAGCTCACTCTGACAGACACCGACACAGAGTCAGTATCAACCTCTTGTCCTCCTCTTCTTCGTCCCCTCTTCATCTTCATCTCCTCTTCTTCGTCCCCTCTTCATCTTCTCCTCTAGATCTTCTCCTCATGTCTGTCTCCTTCTCCTTCTCCTTCTCTCTGTCTCCTCCTCTCCTCTTCATCTTCATCTCCTCTTCTTCGTCCCCTCTTCATCTTTTCCTCTAGATCTTCTCCTCATGTCCGTCTCCTCCTCTCCTTCTCCTTCTCCTTCTCTCTGTCTCCTCCTCTCCTCTTCATCTTCATCTCCTCTTTTTCGCCCCCTCTTCTCCTCCTAGTTTTGCTCCATTGAACAATCCTCTGTCTCCCTCTGCTGGTTGAACCGGTGGTAGCATATTTCATTTTGAATGAGTTTAAATGATATTCTATATCATAAATGATATTTATATCATTTAAACTAATTTAGTTATCGTGATTAATATTCTCTTCCTGTGCAGGATGATTGACATGGGGAGGAGGAAGAGGCGGACCCAGGGAGGAGCCTCTCTACCAATCAGAGGAGGCCACAGGTAAGAATTGTGCTTCACCTCCGTCTCATTAAAACAGCGAATGTAGAAACCTACAGCTGACTGTGTGTGTGTGTGTGTGTTTGTGTGTGTGTGTTCACAGGAATCTTCCTGAACGAGAGGAGGGGGAGGGAGAGGAAACTCCTGCCTTCAGTCACTGGGGACCCCCCCGCAGGTAAAACCATTTCAGCCTGTGTCCACACGGCGTCTTGAATCCTCAGTGTTCATCCGTCCTGTGTTTCCTGATCACGTTTGACCCCGGAGACGAAACCGGTCTAATGACGGTGTTTCCTCCTGCAGGGTGGAGGTGTGGGCGGAGGAGGACGAGTCCCTGGGCCTGAGCATCGTGGGAGGTCATCACATCATCAAGCGTCTGAGGAACGGCGAGGAGCTGAAGGGAATCTTCATCAAACAGGTTCTGCCAAAGAGTCCTGCTGCCAGGACGCGTTGTCTGAAGACCGGGGACAAGATCCTGGAGGTGGGTCTAATACCTGGAGCTCTGTGTGAGCAGCTACAATACAGACGTGGCTGTAACACCTTTGATTGTGTTTGTTTGTGTGTGTGTGTGTGTGGTTGTGTGGCTGTGCGTGCGTGCAGGTGTCAGGTGTGGACCTACGAGCTGCCAGTCACGAGGAGGCGGTCAGTGCCATTAAATCAGCTCCGAGTCCGATCGTCTTCATCGTCCAGAGTCTTTGTGCGACGCCTCGGGTACGAACACACACAGCAGAGCTCCAATCAGAGGGGAGGAGTCACAGGGGGGGAGGTGGTAGGCGGGGCTACATCATGGCTTCCTCCTCTGTGAACTCGTCGCTCTGGAGAAAGTTTTTTTAAAACACTTTTTACATTTTCACACAACATAAAGTAATAATCAAACTTTCAAACTCTTAGTGGACACACACCATATACTGTCTCACTGTACCCCCCCTCTGTGTGTGTGTGTGTGTGTGTGTTTCTGTCTGTGTGTGTGTGTGTTTCTGTCTCTGTGTGTGTGTGTGTGTGTGTGTCTGTGTGTGTGTCTGTGTGAAGCCTGTCTCTCTAACAGCTCCCAGCCTCATTAAACACAGAGCGCAGACGATGGACTCTCTGGTAAGAACAGACCCGTCTCACTTCTGGTCACATGCTCACCCTCAGGTTTTAATCCTGTAAATCACAGCAGGTGTGACCTGACGGCTGTTTACACAGGGAGACGTTACAACTCTACAACACAATGAGGAAACACAAACAAACTCACTAACCCTCACGCTAACAGACCCACACTCAGGGGGCTCAGTGCATGATGGGAGTTCCTGGTCCAGACTCACCTGAGAAGCTCGAACTATGAACTTAACCAGAGGAAGGTTCTGGATCTTAGATCTTCCACAGGGGAGGATCCTCGCCCTGAGGGTTCCACCTCCGGTTCCACTGTTAGAAACAGAACCTCAGTGGGTCGGCAGTGAGAGACGTGATCTGCTGGAGTCGAGCTCTTTAAGACACAAGAGGATTTTACATAATCTGTGACTCCAGCAGAGTCCAGCAGGGGGCGGCACAGCCTCATTAGAGACAGAGACGTGACTCAGGTTCATTTTGTTTACTTCATCTGCAGAGAACCACGCCCCCTCTGAGACAGCCCCCGCCCTACACTCCTCCCAGCCAATCAGAGAACGAGCTGAACTCTGACCTTGAGCAGGCCAAAGGTCAGTGTAACACACACACACACAGACACACACACACACTGCTGTTCCTCTCTGTCCTCAGTCTCTTCTGAACTTCCTTCACGAACACAAGGCTCTGAAACTCTGCAGCTGCCGACAGACACACAAACACACAAACACACAAACCTCCAGCAGCTCACAAACGAGCTGCAGCTCAACGTCTCTGGTGGATCTGAGATCCAGATGTTTCAGGTGATGATGAGTCTGAGTCACGTGTTGTGAAACAGACGCAGGACAAGTTGTGTGATGTTGAGGTAAAGCTCAACACACTGTGTTCATGAAAACATGGCCCATCAAATCCCCTCCCTGTGGGATTATGTATATATATATAATAATTAATTTATAAAACAAGAATCCGTCCATAAAACAGAAGAAAATAAAAAGTTAAGCAAAATGTACGTCGAACTTTTATCAAAGCTTTGAGATTTAAACTGTTTTGCTCGGCCGGCCACCACCAGTGAGTGGCCCGACATGTTCCTCACATGTTCCTCGTATGTTCCTCACATGTTCCTCACATGCTCCTCACATGTTCCTCACATGTTCTGCAGGTTCTCTATGTGAGAACAAATGTGTGAGTCAGTGTCTCTGGACATGTTCTGGATCTTCTCCTGCAGCCTCCTGGTAGAATGTGTGTAACATGTCAGAGTGAGTCCATGTGAGGAACCAGCAGGACAATGTGTGGAAGCTTCCCAGTGAGCGAGTGGACGAGTTGATGAGGTTTCTAACACGTGACATGAAACATGAAGAACAAACATCTCAGGATGAAGAAGAGGAGCCGGACTCCAGTTACGTGTTTGCCAGGAGCAACCATATGTTTTAAAACTTGAACGTAGTCGTGTGTGTGCGTGTGAGTGTGTGTGTGTGTGTGTGTATACGTATGAGTGCGTGTGTGCGTGTGAGTGTGTGCGTGTGTGTGTGTATACGTATGAGTGCGTGTGAGTGTGTGTGTGCGTGTGAGTGTGTGCGTGCGTGTGTGCGAGCACTTTTCCTAATGAGTTAGTCGACTAGTTTCTGTTCTGATCGTGTTGCTGCGATGAGTGCCTTGCTCTAAGGAACTTTAGCATTAGCACGTTAGCATAGGAAGGTTTGCGTCAGTGCAGCAGTGTGGTAACGTGTGCGTATAGTTGTACAGGTGTGGGTCAGTGTGTTAACGTGTGTTTCTGTCTTTGCAGGACGTGTGTGAAGCCGCTGCTCCGTCATGTTACCTCGGAGGATTTATGTTTTATCTTTACTTCCTGTTTTCTTGGTCTTTCTCTGGTTCGGGTTTTTCTCGCTCTGGGTGCGTTTGGTTTGGTGCGTGTGAGGCAGGTGGGCGGGGGCCGTGTGGGCGGGGCTTGATGTTTTCCAGGCTGCTGGTTGGAGGGTTTAGCTGGTGTTAAGTTTTCTCTGGTCGTGTTGCTTCTGCTGTTGAACTGGTTTAATTTTACAAATCAGATCTGTCCTGTTGATTCTTCAAATCTAATGAGGAAGCCATGTGATTTAGAAATAGTAATAAAGTCCTCAGCTGGGAATCGAACCTGCGTCACTGAGAAACTCACTGATCTATTTATTTTCGTCTCGTTTTTATTTTATTTCTTTGATTTACAAAGCAAACCCTGATCTTCTCCTGTGAAGCTGTAACGTCACAAAACGTGGAATGAAAATTGAAATGATCACTTGATTAATTTACTTTGTGGTTTTTCCTCCATGTTTGTTCACATTCATCGTCCAAATCCAAATAATCAACAATAAAGAGTCAAATGTGATTTTAAAATCTTAGAATATGAAACAGTCTCAGTTGCAGACTCAGCTTCAACACGTGTGATATCGATTCAAACAGGATTAATGACGTCTCAGATTCAACCTCCGACAGGAAGTCACACTTCTTTAGTGTAATGTTTAAACTTTACATTAAATTAATAAATGTTGTAATTTGTTTTATAAGAGATACAGTTAAAGTTTCTTACAATTTGTTGTTAGAAGATTTTAAATTAGTACAATTTGAAATGTGTAAAACATAAATTAAGATGTTATGAAAGTGATCTATTATGATTTCATTAACTTGTTTTCACTGAATAAAACGTTCTGTTAAAATCAACATAAACCAAAGTCTCCAGCAGATTTATTTCAGATGAATATGATCAATGGAACCAGGACTTCAGTCAGTGGAGCTCGTTCACACCTGGTTGGGTTCAGAGCTCATGAAGCTGAACATCAGGTGTGAACGGCTCCTCAGAGCAGAAGAGGAGTTCTGGTTCTGGATCCAACTGAACCTGGTTCTGTTGGTTTGCAGTGAAAACACTTTGTTGGACAGTTTGGACCAATCACAGGAAGTAGAGACAGAATTAAACAGTAGAAGAAGAAGAAGAAGAAGAAGAAGCAGCTGCCGTCTTCACCTCCGATGATAAAATGTTTGAATCACGACTAAATTCACGTCAGATGTAATTCTTTAGTCTCTAAATTACAATGTGAAATCAAAACTAACAGATCAAATGAAACATGGAACAAACACATGAAGCTTCCGACTCGTCCCTGAAAGACTCCGTGTCCTCCTGGTGCAGGACTCAGGCTCTCTGGGGACATGTCCTCCTGGTGCAGGACTCAGGCTCTCTGGGGACATGTCCTCCTGGTGCAGGACTCAGGTTCTCTGGGGACATGTCCTCCTGGTGCAGGACTCAGGCTCTCTGGAGACATGTCCTCCTGGTGCAGGACTCAGGCTCTCTGGGGACATGTCCTCCTGGTGCAGGACTCAGGCTCTCTGGGGACATGTCCTCCTGGTGCAGGACTCAGGCTCTCTGTGGACATGTCCTCCTGGTGCAGGACTCAGGTTCTCTGGGGACATGTCCTCCTGGTGCAGGACTCAGGCTCTCTGGGGGCATGTCCTCCTGGTGCAGGACTCAGGCTCTCTGGGGACATGTCCTCCTGGTGCAGGACTCAGGCTCTCTGGGGACATGTCCTCCTGGTGCAGGACTCAGGTTCTCTGGGGACATGTCCTCCTGGTGCAGGACTCAGGCTCTCTGGAGACATGTCCTCCTGGTGCAGGACTCAGGTTCTCTGGGGACATGTCCTCCTGGTGCAGGACTCAGGCTCTCTGGAGACATGTCCTCCTGGTGCAGGACTCAGGCTCTCTGGGGACATGTCCTCCTGGTGCAGGACTCAGGCTCTCTGGGGACATGTCCTCCTGGTGCAGGACTCAGGCTCTCTGGGGACATGTCCTCCTGGTGCAGGACTCAGGCTCTCTGGGGACATGTCCTCCTGGGGTCACTGAACAATGGCAGTAAAATGATTCGGGAAAAAAAAACTGAGCCGACAATAATCCACTGAGATGCCGGGGAAGGTCTTTATCCTCGTTCTGGACAAAACACACAGACGATTCAACTGATTCCAGTTTTTTGTGTTTTCTGTTCATTCAGGTGTTTTCTGATGAGACACTTGTTTCATGTCAGAGCCTGAAATCCAAAACAGTTCCTCTACTTCGATCCGAGGTTTCAGGTGGAGCAGTTATGACGAGATAAGAATAAGTGTCCCTGTTGTACGGAGCGAGCACGGGATCACAGAGGTTCATGTTCTGATCAGTGAAGCTCCTCCTCCTCTTCCTCCTCTGTCTTTGACTCAGGTTGTTCCTCTCAGAGCAGAAACATCCTCCTCTCCTGCTGCTGCTGCTCAGCTCTGTTTACATCCATCACTTACTCTGACGCAGAAACTCTACACGAGGTTGTGAGTTTGAATCCCAGTCTGACGACCTCTGACCTCCAGCTGCTCAGTGGCAGAAGTGAAGTCAAACTGCAGCCTGATTGTTATTCTACACACACACACACAGACACACACTCAGTCATGGATCTATGAGGCTCGGCCCACAGATTACATTTTAGTTTTCAAACTCATCCCTGATTGGTTGGTGTCAGTCACATGACTCGACTCCCAGCTGTATATCTTCATGTTGTTCCTGCTCTTTAGATGCTGAATGTTGTGTTGACACTGTGACCTCTGCTGTAGCACCAGCCTCAGGTCAGACTTCACACTGTTCCTCAGGCTCTAGGAGCTGGTGTCGCTCCGGTTTGTTTAAATAAAGATTAATTTCTATTCACAGTTCTCACACAGTTAATTAAATCAGCGTCTGAGGGAAGTGGGTCGCTGCAGCAGAGTATAAATAGAACCTTCATTCAGGAAGACGGGACGTTTGTGGGTAATCGTGGGATCAGCTGATCGCTACAAGCCTCCACTGCTCTGAGATCAGTTCTTATTAAAGCCGTTTAGGAAACTGCATCAGAATCAGCAGCAAGCTCGCTACTAATCTTCACTGTGATGTCTGATCTCAGGTCAGTTTATTAACACACACATTTCATTTCTATGTCTACAGGTAACAACGTGAAAACTTTAACTTCTTTCCTGATTTTCATTTGTCAACGTTAACCCCACAGTCTCATGGTGGCGCCTCCTTGGGGGGGGGGGGGGGGGGGGGGGGTCCGTAATTGTTGACCTTTTATTTCTATATTTTAAAATGAAGTGAAAGTAAATGAGGCGTCATCAAATATCTGCTGCTTGGAGCACAACTAGGTGATTAACATTTTATCAGGCTGCGCTGTGATTAGACACAACACACACATCACCCCCCCACACACACACACACACACACCACACACACAACACAGGACACACATCACCCCCCCACACACACACCACACACACAACACACACCACAACACACACAGCACCCCCCCACACACACAACACACACAGCACCCCCCACACACACCACGCACACAACACACACCACAACACACACAGCACCCCCCCACACACAAAACACACACAGCACCCCCCACACACACCACTAACACGTGCCGGACGTGACACTTGAAGAACACAAGTATCTGATTGGTTGATTGGATGAACCAGTCCGTCTTGCTGCTGGAAACCAGTCGAACATGAGATCTGTGTGTTTGTGTAATGATCTTAATCGTGGATGTGGCTCGAGTGTGTTTGATTTGTGACTCATGACGAGGCAGAGGGGAGGTGCTGGTCTGAATGAGGATGAGTGGACCGTGTGTGTCTGTGTGTGTGTGTGCGTGTGCGTGCATGTGTGTGTACTAACTGTATATTGAAGAGGTTCATTGTGTTTGTACAAATTCATGTGTGTGGATCAATAAGCTTTGATAACAGAACAGTCGGCTGCAGCTCCTGTAGACTCTGATTAATGTGAGTGTGTGTGGGTGGTGCAGATTCAAGTTTACCCCCCCCCCCCCCCCCACACACACACACACACACACACACACTCATCGTGTGCGTATTGAGTGGATCATTTATGTTTGCTGAAAATGCAAATCTTCAAAGCAGCGGTTTGTTAATTCAGGGACTCGTGTGTCCAGGAGCTGCAGGAGTCCCTGAAGAGGAGATCTGAGGAGGTCCTTCATGTCACGTCCTCGTGTCTCTGTGGACGTCAGCAGAGAACATTCCTGAGGGTGAGAGGAGGGTGTGGAAGTCCTGGATGAGGCCCAAGGTTTATCCTGAAGGAGAATCCAGATGAAGATGTTGGAGGCTTTGGAAGGAGGTGGTTCCTCAACAAGCACATTACTGAACACACCCAGGAGAACACAGCATCACAGGGATCACGTGTTCCCTCCAGTTAATTGTTTCCAGGTGGAGGATTCAGTCCTTGATTGACTTGAAGCAAAGGTTCTCGTCTGTCTCCTACTTGACCTTCATATTCAGACAAGGTTTCAGGAATTCATAAATTCCGTTTCAGGGCGGCGGTCTCCAATGACCGAGGTGACTGTGAAGTGGAAGAAGGTTTTTGATGTTGTTGGTGTTGAAGGTGTTTCCTGACCTGGAGCCGATGGAAGGAGATTCTTGAACCTTCACTGAGATCTTTTAACTGATGGTTTTTTTAAATCCTCCAAGATGTTCATCCAAGAGGCTTCTTCAGCTCTGAGTGAGGAGAGCGGCTCAGGCATCACAGGCTTCAGGACGGTTTCTATGACACTGGAGACATGAGGTCTACGTCTCTTATCCGTCACATTCCATGTCGTCTGTTCCTCCTCTCTCAGGAGATGTAAGAGCCCTGCACACATGAGCTCAGCTGACTCCAGCGACTCTTAATCGTCGATACAACATCCAGGAGCAAGAGATCACAACATCTACGTCCACTGAGTTTAAAGACCTGGACCAGTCAGTGAGAAGGACCTCCAGAGCTTCTCCAGAGTTTGTGTTTCACAGCTGAACAACACAGCTCCGACTCGTTCAGCATCAGATCCTCCTCATGGTTCAGGAGAGAGGTGGAGCAGCCGGGGGGGGGCAGACACAGACAGGAAGTGACCTGTTACCTCTGCTGCAGAGGTCATGTGATCATGTTCATCACCTGACACGTCTTCAGCTCTGATCACCACAACCTCTCTTCACATCTTCTTCTTCGTGTGAGTCAGCACTTCTTCACCAGAGAGGTTTGTTTTAGTTTCTTCATGTTCCCCCCCCCCCCCCCCCCACTCAGTGAATCAGTGGAGGATCCTCTGCTGTTCACACTGATCCTGGATTCAGACTTTATTCAGGAGCTCAGGAGGAGGAGGAGGAACTGAGTGTGATCCTCCAGAGAAGATCCAGAGACCTGAGGAGCTTCAGATGAGACGTGAAACTGGAACAAGTCCAGTCGCCTGAAACACGGGAGGATTCATGTTTGTGGATTTATTCAACGCAGCAGTCATGAATCTGGAAGAAGAGGGTGAGCAGAGAGCGAGGAGGAGAAGAGGTTTTGATGGAGTGAGAAATATGGATGGGAGAGAGAGGGGAAACAGAGAGAGGAAGGGGAGGAGGGGCGAGCCGCAGGAGGAGGAGAGAGAGAGGGAGAGATGGAGAGAGAGAGAGTGTATAACAGAGCTGCTCGTCCCTCACTGCCTCAGTATCAAGGCAGTCAGTACAGACACACTCACACACAGACACACACACATGCACACACATCCACACATGCACACAAATCTGGATATCGGACCATAACAGCAAACCTGAAACTGAGACGACACACACACACACACACACACACACACACACACACACACACACACACACACACACACACACACACACACACACACACGTGGATTTATCTCTGAGTGCGGAGACTGAAGTATGGACGATGCTGCCACCGGGTTCGTATGCTCTCTCACTGTGTGTGTGTGTGTGTGTGTGTGTGTGTGTGTGTGTGTTCTGGTGGTTTCGTTGCTGCCTCAGCGTGAGCAGCTGAGCTTTGTGTTTGTGTTTTTTCCTGTCAGTGTATCGAGTCCAGGTAGAGGTCACCTTTATGTCTGTGTGTGTCTGTCTGCTCCAAACACACACACACACACACACACAAGCACTCAACAAAACAATGCAGCATATCCCTTATGTGTAGAAATCTGCACCCACCTGTTTCTCTGTGTGTGTGTGTGTGTGTGTGTGTGTTGATGACGAGTGCAGTGACTTAATTGGCGCCTCCCCAGGTTATGCTTCATCACTCATTCAGCCTCCTGACAGAAACACACACACACACATTGAATCTCTGTCTATGTGTATTTTTGTTTGTTTTTTTATATTTTATATTGTTCTCTCTCTCCTACTCTCGCTCCTACTCTCGCTCCTACTCTCTCTCCTACTCTCGCTCCTACTCTCGCTCCTACTCTCGCTCCTACTCACGCTCCTACTCTCGCTCCTACTCTCGCTCCTACTCTCTCTCCTGCTCTCGCTCCTACTCTCGCTCCTACTCTCTCTCCTACTCTCGCTCCTACTCTCTCTCCTGCTCTCGCTCCTACTCTCGCTCCTACTCACGCTCCTACTCTCGCTCCTACTCTCTCTCCTACTCACGCTCCTGCTCTCTCTCCTGCTCTCGCTCCTACTCTCGCTCCTACTCTCGCTCCTACTCTCTCTCCTACTCTCGCTCCTACTCTCGCTCCTACTCTCGCTCCTACTCACGCTCCTGCTCTCGCTCCTGCTCTCTCTCCTGCTCTCTCTCCTGCTCTTGCTCCTACTCTCGCTCCTACTCTCGCTCCTACTCTCGCTCCTACTCTCTCTCCTACTCTCTCTCCTACTCTCGCTCCTACTCTCTCTCCTACTCTCGCTCCTACTCTCGCTCCTACTCTCGCTCCTACTCTCTCTCCTACTCTCGCTCCTACTCTCGCTCCTACTCTCGCTCCTACTCTCGCTCCTACTCTCGCTCCTACTCTCGCTCCTACTCTCTCTCCTACTCTCGCTCCTGCTCTCTCTCCTGCTCTCGCTCCTACTCTCGCTCCTACTCTCGCTCCTACTCACGCTCCTACTCTCGCTCCTACTCTCTCTCCTACTCACGCTCCTGCTCTCTCTCCTGCTCTCGCTCCTACTCTCGCTCCTACTCTCGCTCCTACTCTCTCTCCTACTCTCGCTCCTACTCTCGCTCCTACTCTCTCTCCTGCTCTCGCTCCTACTCTCGCTCCTACTCTCTCTCCTACTCTCGCTCCTACTCTCTCTCCTGCTCTCGCTCCTACTCTCTCTCCTACTCTCGCTCCTACTCTCTCTCCTACTCTCGCTCCTACTCTCTCTCCTACTCTCGCTCCTACTCTCGCTCCTACTCTCTCTCCTGCTCTCGCTCCTGCTCTCTCTCCTGCTCTCGCTCCTACTCTCTCTCCTGCTCTCGCTCCTACTCTCTCTCCTGCTCTCGCTCCTACTCTCGCTCCTACTCACGCTCCTACTCTCTCTCCTACTCTCTCTCCTACTCTCGCTCCTACTCTCGCTCCTACTCTCTCTCCTGCTCTCGCTCCTACTCTCTCTCCTACTCTCGCTCCTACTCTCTCTCCTACTCTCGCTCCTACTCTCGCTCCTACTCTCGCTCCTACTCTCTCTCCTGCTCTCGCTCCTACTCTCGCTCCTACTCACGCTCCTACTCTCTCTCCTACTCTCTCTCCTACTCTCGCTCCTACTCTCGCTCCTACTCACGCTCCTACTCTCGCTCCTACTCTCGCTCCTACTCTCTCTCCTGGTCATGGTCCTACTCTCGCTCCTACTCTCTCTCCTGCTCTCGCTCCTACTCTCTCTCCTACTCTCGCTCCTACTCTCTCTCCTGCTCTCGCTCCTGCTCTCGCTCCTACTCTCGCTCCTAGTCACGCTCCTACTCTCGCTCCTACTCTCTCTCCTGCTCTCGCTCCTACTCTCTCTCCTGCTCTCTCTCCTACTCTCGCTCCTACTCTCTCTCCTACTCTCGCTCCTACTCTCTCTCCTGCTCTCGCTCCTGCTCTCGCTCCTACTCTCGCTCCTACTCACGCTCCTACTCTCGCTCCTACTCTCTCTCCTGCTCTCGCTCCTACTCTCTCTCCTGCTCTCGCTCCTACTCTCTCTCCTGCTCTCTCTCCTACTCTCGCTCCTACTCTCTCTCCTACTCTCGCTCCTACTCTCTCTCCTGCTCTCGCTCCTACTCTCGCTCCTACTCTCGCTCCTACTCACGCTCCTACTCTCGCTCCTACTCTCTCTCCTGCTCTCGCTCCTGCTCTCTCTCCTACTCTCGCTCCTGCTCTCTCTCCTGCTCTCGCTCCTACTCTCTCTCCTGCTCTCGCTCCTACTCTCTCTCCTGCTCTCGCTCCTGCTCTCTCTCCTACTCTCGCTCCTGCTCTCTCTCCTGCTCTCGCTCCTACTCTCGCTCCTACTCTCTCTCCTACTCTTGCTCCTACTCTCTCTCCTACTCTCGCTCCTACTCTCTCTCCTGCTCTCGCTCCTACTCTCGCTCCTACTCTCGCTCCTACTCTCGCTCCTACTCACGCTCCCGGTCACGCTCCTGGTCACGCTCCTACTCTCGCTCCTACTCTCGCTCCTACTCTCTCTCCTGGTCATGGTCCTACTCTCGCTCCTACTCTCTCTCCTACTCTCGCTCCTACTCTCTCTCCTGCTCTCGCTCCTACTCTCGCTCCTACTCTCGCTCCTACTCACGCTCCCGGTCACGCTCCTGGTCACGCTCCTACTCTCGCTCCTACTCTCGCTCCTACTCTCTCTCCTACTCTCGCTCCTACTCTCTCTCCTGCTCTCGCTCCTACTCTCGCTCCTACTCTCGCTCCTACTCACGCTCCCGGTCACGCTCCTGGTCACGCTCCTACTCTCGCTCCTACTCTCGCTCCTACTCTCTCTCCTACTCTCGCTCCTACTCTCTCTCCTGCTCTCGCTCCTACTCTCGCTCCTACTCTCGCTCCTACTCACGCTCCCGGTCACGCTCCTACTCTCTCTCCTGGTCATGGTCCTACTCTCGCTCCTACTCTCTCTCCTGCTCTCGCTCCTACTCTCTCTCCTACTCTCGCTCCTACTCTCTCTCCTGGTCATGGTCCTACTCTCACTCCTACTCTCTCTCCTACTCTCGCTCCTACTCTCTCTCCTGCTCTCGCTCCTACTCTCTCTCCTACTCTCGCTCCTACTCTCTCTCCTGCTCTCGCTCCTGCTCTCTCTCCTACTCTCGCTCCTACTCTCTCTCCTGGTCATGCTCCTACTCTCTCTCCTACTCTCGCTCATGGTCACGCTCCTGGTCACGCTCCTACTCTCGCTCCTACTCACGCTCCTACTCTCTCTCCTACTCTCGCTCCTGGTCACGCTCCTACTCTCTCTCCTACTCTCTCTCCTACTCTCGCTCCTACTCACGCTCCTACTCTCGCTCCTACTCTCGCTCCTACTCTCTCTCCTGGTCATGCTCCTACTCTCTCTCCTACTCTCGCTCATGGTCACGCTCCTGGTCACGCTCCTACTCTCACTCCTACTCTCTCTCCTGCTCTCGCTCCTACTCTCTCTCCTACTCTCGCTCCTGCTCTCTCTCCTGCTCTCGCTCCTACTCTCTCTCCTACTCTCGCTCCTACTCTCTCTCCTGCTCTCGCTCCTGCTCTCTCTCCTACTCTCGCTCCTACTCTCTCTCCTACTCTTGCTCCTACTCGCTCTCCTACTCTCGCTCCTACTCTCTCTCCTGCTCTCGCTCCTACTCTCGCTCCTACTCTCGCTCCTACTCTCGCTCCTACTCATGCTCCCGGTCACGCTCCTACTCTCGCTCCTACTCTCGCTCCTACTCTCTCTCCTGCTCTCGCTCCTACTCTCGCTCCTACTCTCGCTCCTACTCACGCTCCGGGTCACGCTCCTGGTCACGCTCCTACTCTCGCTCCTACTCTCGCTCCTACTCTCTCTCCTGGTCATGGTCCTACTCTCGCTCCTACTCTCTCTCCTGCTCTCGCTCCTACTCTCTCTCCTACTCTCGCTCCTACTCTCTCTCCTGGTCATGGTCCTACTCTCACTCCTACTCTCTCTCCTACTCTCGCTCCTACTCTCTCTCCTGCTCTCGCTCCTACTCTCTCTCCTACTCTCGCTCCTACTCTCTCTCCTGCTCTCGCTCCTGCTCTCTCTCCTACTCTCGCTCCTACTCTCTCTCCTGGTCACGCTCCTACTCTCTCTCCTGCTCTCGCTCCTACTCTCTCTCCTACTCTCGCTCCTACTCTCTCTCCTGCTCTCGCTCCTGCTCTCTCTCCTACTCTCGCTCCTACTCTCTCTCCTGGTCACGCTCCTACTCTCTCTCCTGCTCTCGCTCCTGCTCTCTCTCCTACTCTCGCTCCTACTCTCTCTCCTACTCTCGCTCATGGTCACGCTCCTGGTCACGCTCCTACTCTCGCTCCTACTCTCTCTCCTACTCTCGCTCCTACTCTCTCTCCTACTCTCGCTCCTACTCACGCTCCTACTCTCTCTCCTACTCTCTCTCCTACTCTCGCTCCTACTCACGCTCCTACTCTCGCTCCTACTCTCTCTCCTACTCTCTCTCCTACTCTCGCTCCTACTCACGCTCCTACTCTCTCTCCTACTCTCTCTCCTACTCTCGCTCCTACTCTCGCTCCTACTCTCTCTCCTACTCTCGCTCCTACTCTCTCCTACTCTCGCTCCTACTCACGCTCCTACTCTCTCTCCTACTCTCGCTCCTGGTCACGCTCCTACTCTCTCTCCTACTCTCTCTCCTACTCTCGCTCCTACTCACGCTCCTACTCTCGCTCCTACTCTCGCTCCTACTCTCTCTCCTGGTCATGCTCCTACTCTCTCTCCTACTCTCGCTCATGGTCACGCTCCTGGTCACGCTCCTACTCTCTCTCCTGGTCATGGTCCTACTCTCACTCCTACTCTCTCTCCTACTCTCGCTCCTACTCTCTCTCCTACTCTCTCTCCTACTCTCGCTCCTACTCACGCTCCTACTCTCTATCCTACTCTCGCTCCTGGTCACGCTCCTACTCTCTCTCCTACTCTCGCTCCTACTCTCGCTCCTACTCTCTCTCCTGGTCATGCTCCTACTCTCTCTCCTACTCTCGCTCATGGTCACGCTCCTACTCACGCTCCTACTCTCGTTCATGGTCACGCTCCTACTGTCTCTCCTACTCTCACTCCTACTCTCGCTCCTACTCTCGCTCCTGGTCACGCTCCTACTCTCTCTCCTACTCTCACTCCTACTCTCGCTCCTACTCTCGCTCCTACTCTCTCTCCTGGTCACGCTTCTACTCACGCTCCTACTCTCGCTCCTACTCTCTCTCCTACTCTCGCTCCTACTCTCTCTCCTGGTCACGCTCCTACTCACGCTCCTACTCTCGCTCCTACTCTCGCTCCTACTCTCTCTCCTACTCTCGCTCCTACTCACGCTTCTGGTCACGCTCCTACTCTCTCTCCTACTCTCGCTCCTACTCTCGCTCCTACTCTCTCTCCTACTCTCTCTCCTGGTCATGCTCCTACTCTCGCTCCTACTCACGCTCCTACTCTCTCTCCTACTCTCGCTCCTACTCACGCTTCTGGTCACGCTCCTACTCTCACTCCTACTCTCGCTCCTACTCTCTCTCCTGGTCATGCTCCTACTCTCTCTCCTACTCTCGCTCATGGTCATGCTCCTACTCTCGCTCCTACTCTCGCTCCTACTCTCGCTCATACTCCTGCTCCTACTCTCTCTCCTGGTCATGCTCCTACTCTCGCTCATGGTCACGCTCCTGGTCACGCTCCTACTCTCGCTCCTACTCACGCTCCTACTCTCTCTCCTACTCTCGCTCCTGGTCACGTTCCTACTCTCACTCCTACTCTCGCTCCTACTCTCGCTCCTACTCTCTCTCCTGGTCACGCTTCTACTCACGCTCCTACTCTCGCTCCTACTCTCTCTCCTACTCTCGCTCCTACTCTCTCTCCTGGTCACGCTCCTACTCACGCTCCTACTCTCGCTCCTACTTTCGCTCCTACTCTCGCTCCTACTCTCGCTCCTACTCACGCTTCTGGTCACGCTCCTACTCTCTCTCCTACTCTCGCTCCTACTCTCGCTCCTACTCTCTCTCCTACTCTCTCTCCTGGTCATGCTCCTACTCTCGCTCCTACTCACGCTCCTACTCTCTCTCCTACTCTCGCTCCTACTCTCTCTCCTGGTCACGCTCCTACTCACGCTCCTACTCTCGCTCCTACTTTCGCTCCTACTCTCGCTCCTACTCTCGCTCCTACTCACGCTTCTGGTCACGCTCCTACTCTCTCTCCTACTCTCGCTCCTACTCTCGCTCCTACTCTCTCTCCTACTCTCTCTCCTGGTCATGCTCCTACTCTCGCTCCTACTCACGCTCCTACTCTCGCTCCTACTCTCGCTCCTACTCTCTCTCCTACTCTCGCTCCTACTCACGCTTCTGGTCACGCTCCTACTCTCTCTCCTACTCTCGCTCCTACTCTCGCTCCTACTCTCTCTCCTACTCTCTCTCCTGGTCATGCTCCTACTCTCGCTCCTACTCACGCTCCTACTCTCTCTCCTACTCTCGCTCCTACTCACGCTTCTGGTCACGCTCCTACTCTCACTCCTACTCTCGCTCCTACTCTCTCTCCTGGTCATGCTCCTACTCTCTCTCCTACTCTCGCTCATGGTCATGCTCCTACTCTCGCTCCTACTCTCGCTCCTACTCTCGCTCATACTCCTGCTCCTACTCTCTCTCCTGGTCATGCTCCTACTCTCGCTCATGGTCACGCTCCTGGTCACGCTCCTACTCTCGCTCCTACTCACGCTCCTACTCTCTCTCCTACTCTCGCTCCTGGTCACGTTCCTACTCTCACTCCTACTCTCGCTCCTACTCTCGCTCCTACTCTCTCTCCTGGTCACGCTTCTACTCACGCTCCTACTCTCGCTCCTACTCTCTCTCCTACTCTCGCTCCTACTCTCTCTCCTGGTCACGCTCCTACTCACGCTCCTACTCTCGCTCCTACTTTCGCTCCTACTCTCGCTCCTACTCTCGCTCCTACTCACGCTTCTGGTCACGCTCCTACTCTCTCTCCTACTCTCGCTCCTACTCTCGCTCCTACTCTCTCTCCTACTCTCTCTCCTGGTCATGCTCCTACTCTCGCTCCTACTCACGCTCCTACTCTCTCTCCTACTCTCACTCCTACTCTCGCTCCTACTCTCTCTCCTGGTCATGCTCCTACTCTCTCTCCTACTCTCGCTCATGGTCATGCTCCTACTCTCGCTCCTACTCTCGCTCCTACTCTCGCTCATACTCCTGCTCCTACTCTCTCTCCTGGTCATGCTCCTACTCTCGCTCATGGTCACGCTCCTGGTCACGCTCCTGGTCACGCTCCTACTCTCGCTCCTACTCACGCTCCTACTCTCTCTCCTACTCTCGCTCCTGGTCATGCTCCTACTCTCGCTCTTACTCTCGCTCCTACTCTCGCTCCTCTACTCTCTCCTGGTCATGCTCGTACTCTCGCTCCTACTCTCTCTCTGGTCACGCTCCTACTCACGCTCCTACTCTCGCTCCTACTCTCGCTCCTACTCACGCTCCTACTCACGCTCCTACTCTCTTTCCTACTCACGCTCCTACTCTCGCTCCTGGTCACGCTCCTGGTCACGCTCCTACTCTCGCTCCTACTCACGCTCCTACTCTCGCTCCTACTCTCGCTCCTACTCACGCTCCTACTCTCTTTCCTACTCACGCTCCTACTCTCGCTCCTGGTCACGCTCCTGGTCACGCTCCTACTCTCGTTCCTACTCACGCTCCTACTCACGCTCCTACTCTCGCTCCTACTCTCGCTCCTACTCACGCTCCTACTCTCTCTCCTGGTCATGCTCCTACTCTCGCTCCTGGTCACGCTCCTACTCTCTCTCCTACTCTCGCTCCTACTCTCGCTCCTACTCTCTCTTCTGGTCATGCTCCTACTCTCTCTCCTGGTCTCGCTCCTACTCTCTCTCCTACTCTCGCTCCTACTCACGCTTCTGGTCACGCTCCTACTCACGCTCCTACTCTTGCTCCTACTCTCTCTCCTGGTCATGGTCCTACTCTCGCTCCTACTCTCTCTCCTACTCTCGCTCCTACTCATGCTTCTGGTCACGCTCCTACTCTCGCTCCTACTCTCTCTCCTGGTCATGGTCCTACTCTCTCTCCTACTCTCGCTCCTTCTCTCTCTCCTGGTCATGGTCCTACTCTCTCTCCTACTCTCGCTCCTACTCATGCTTCTGGTCACGCTCCTACTCTCACTTCTACTCTCGCTCCTACTCTCTCTCCTGGTCTGGTCCTACTCACGCTCCTGCTCTCGCTCCTACTCTCACTCCTACTCTCGCTCCTACTGTCTCTCCTACTCTCACTCCTACTCTCTCTCCTGGTCACGCTCCTACTCTCTCTCCTGGTCACGCTCCTACTCTCTCTCCTACTCTCGCTCCTACTCTCTCTCCTACTCTCTCTCCTACTCTCTCTCCTGGTCTCGCTCCTACTCTCTTTCCTACTCTCTCTCCTACTCTCTCTCCTACTCTCTCTCCTACTCTCTCTCCTGGTCTCGCTCCTACTCTCTTTCCTACTCTCTCTCCTACTCTCTCTCCTGGTCTCGCTCCTGAACTCTCGTTACCTGTGATGATCAACATGAATTTACAAACGTTTATAACGTAGGTTGTAAATGTGATCACATGATGACACATTGAGTCATGAGTGGTCAGCTGCTGTGTGACTCATCATAGACATGCGACTCTGAATCAAACCAAACTTCAGTGAGATAAGATCGACATGAAATGACAGAAACAACTTTACAAACATTTATTTATCGTTTACTTGAATGTTTGAGTTTGGTCCATGTCCCATCTGCTAACATGGAGGAGGAGTTGATGACCTTTAATGCAGCCAGCCACCAGGGGGCGATCAAGACAATTCAGTTCTCAATATATTCATAGAACTGTTTGGTTCTGGTGTTGTCGCTGAAGCCGATGTTTGAACTCAACTAACGTCAGCTGATCTGTGGCTCTTTGTCTGCTGCCTTCAGTCGGTTGTTATCTGGACCAGCTCGGCTGTGAGGAGTAGATGAATGCCACCTCCTCTGGGGGTGTGTGTGTGTGTGTGTGTGTGTGTGTGTGTGTGTGTGTGTGTGTGTGTGTGTGTGTGTGTGTGTGTGTGTGTGTGTGTGTGTGTGTGTGTGTGTCTGTGTGTCTGTGTGTGTGTCTGTGTGTGTGTGTGTGTGAGTGTGTGCGTGTGTTTTGCAGCAGCAGGCTGAGCTACTGTTGCATTGCAGTGACCTCCAGGAGCGACTGCAGCACTGCTTCATACTGAGGGAGGAGACACATCTTTTGCGCCTCCTGCTCCTCCTCCTTCTGTCCTTGACTCCTTGTGACTTCAGCTCTCAGACTTTACTGTGCTGCACAAACACACACAGGTAAACAAACACATACAGGTAAACAAACACACACAGGTAAACAAACACACACAGGTAAACCACAGCTCCTGACCCTGCAGGCCACATCAACATGGCTGACACTCACAGTAACACACTGTCAGACTGTGTGTTACTGTGACTGATAATCGCACACACTGTGTCACATCAGCACTAAATATTAAATCTACGTGTCGCTGTCGGCTCGTATGATGCTGACGTGTGTGTGTGTGTGTGTGTTTGTGTGTGTGTGTGTGTGTGTGTGTGTGTGTGTGTGTGTGTGTGTGTGTGTGTGTGTGTGATTAGCGTGTCTCACCTTGCCATCACCTTGTTCTTCTGTGCAGACACACACAGACACACACACACACACACACACGTTTGCTTCATGTCCCTGATTCGATTGATTCGACACTCGTTGGTTTCACTTCATGACTTTGACAATCAGCTGGTTGAAATCACGAGGGGGGGGCTGAGCAGACGATTATTCGGTTTGAGTGATGAGATGAAAACACAGAGTCAGACACCGGAGAACGATCGTGACGCTCTGAGGAGACACAACCCCCCCCCCCCCTCCCCGACAGACACAAATAAAACAGGAAACACAAACCCAACAAACAGGAAGTTCACAGAAGAGACGGACACTGTGTGTGTGTTTGTGCGTGTGTGTGTGTATTTCAGCCTCTACTCAGGTCAATCTGCACATTACCAGCTCCTACTAGAACATGGTGATTCATTCTAACACACACACACACACACACACACACACACACATAGCTGGAGGGAAGCTACTTTCTCTTGTATTCACACCTTGTGCATGATTAACTGGGACAAGTCACCTTGCTCGCGGCACATGAACACACTGCAGGGTTTTCTAGAATGACAGTGTTCATCAGTGTGAGACAGACTGACTCACCGCTGTCAACACACTGCAGGGTGTGTGTGTGTGTGTGTGTGTGTGTGTTTGTTGCATTCACATGCCTCTACTCTGCAGTCTTACCTGGAGTAACATTATTTTTAGTGGATGACCTCTAATCCAGATGTTGTACAGAACTTGATGTTTGTTGTGTGTGTGTGTGTCTGTCTCTCTGCATGAGGACGATCACACTCAACACAAAGTGTCAAACACCAGAGAGAACCAGGGAATTGTTTCTTCTGTCAGTCACATGATTTATTCCCTCACTCGCTGCAGAAGCTTCAACGTGGAGTCGATCCTAAAAGCTGACTCCAGATCAGCTGCTGCTCTGAAAACAGTTTAATGTCACATAAAAAGATCATAAACATGGTCGAGATGTAAGACGTCTTCAGAAACATGAAGTGTAACTATCAGCTTTGTCCTTCACCTCTGAGTGTTAGTGCGGAGTGGGGTGGGGGGGGGGGGCGGGGCTGTTAGATGGATAGATAGAAAGATAGATGGATACTTTATCATTTAGATCATCCAGTAGCTTATAGACTTATACACTTAACCGACATACATACATCAAACACATATACACAGGTAGAACATTGCAGATACAGGTACATGAATGGGTCTGACCCTATGCTACAGAATGCAATGATGTGATGTGTCAGTGTCTAGAATGAAAGTGTTCTTGTGCTGCTGGAGTGGATAGTACAATAAGATATATATAAATATAAATATATAAGAATATGTAAGTGGTAAAGTCTGTGCATGAGGCTAGTATAGGCATTATGAAGCCGAATGGCCCTGGGGATCAGCCTCCTCAGGAAGTAGAGCCGGCTCTGACCCTCTTTGTAGACCATGTCCTGGATGTGGACCCGACCCGGTCGCGGTACCAAGGTCTAGAGTTTTGAAGTGAAACCCGTCTCCACCTCTTTAGAACTGAAGCCAAATTATCTCCAATACAAACACTGCCATCTTGTGGTGATGACATCATTTGCAGTCAGTCTGTGCAACAGTGATTGTGGGGTGGAGCCGTGATATAGAGGCCCCGCCCATGCACATGCTCGACCAATCAGGAGTCGGTCTCAGCTGACAAACTCTGAGGAACTTTACCAATCATGAACAGAAACACCTGAACGAGCTGAACGTGAATCTGTGTCTCTCAGGATTCAGTTCGAGCTGATCATCATGTTTGTTCAGTGAACTGCAGCCGGCTTCACTCTTTCACAGTTCTCACTGAACAAAGTGATGGAGTCTCTGTTTTGAATCTGCTTTATATTTCACAGACGATTAAACAGAATTTAGTTTGACACTGAATTTAATCCTCCAGCTCTCACTCTTCTTATTGAATTATCTGCATCTCTTGAATCCTCCTCTTGTTTTCTCCTAACTCCTCTCTCCTCCCACCAAGTCTTCTCTTATACACTGATCTTTCTGTTCCTCTCTCCTCAGACCAGCACCTCCTCCTCCTCTTCCTCCTCTTCCTCCTCCTCTGTCCTACCTGGAGTCACTTTTCATTTATTTACTTATTTTCCACAGTTTTGTCTGTTTCCTGTTCTGTTTTCTCAGAACAGGAAACCAAGTAAAAAAGTTCCTGCTGAGATGTTTTCGTTTTTGTGATTTTTCGCTCTCCCCCTGACATTTCCTCTTCCTCTCCCTCTTCCTCTTCTTCTTCTTCTTCTTCTTCTTCTTCTTCTTCCTCTTCCTCTTCTTCTTCCTCTTCCTCTTCTTCTTCCTCTTCCTCTCCCTCTTCTTCCTCTCCCTCTTCCTCTTGCTGCTGCAGAGCGCTGGTGTGAGCGATACGGAGACCTGCAGGGGGAGCTGTTGTGCGTGGAGGTGGAGAAGGAGCGTCAGGGTCTGGGTCTCAGTCTGGCAGGAAACAGGGATCGTTCCCTCCTCAGCATCTTCGTGGTCGGACTCAGTCCTGGAGGAGCGGCGGCTCGAGACGGACGCATCCGGGTGGGAGACGAGCTGCTGGAGGTGAGAAGGTCTCCTGCTGTAGGACATCACGTGACATCCCATCACATCATGTGACATGAAGTCACATGACGAACATGAGATAAACCACAACACAACATCTGTAGACAAGTGAGCAAGTAACCATGTGTCAGAGAGAGAGAGAGACGCTGGACATTTTCTCCATTAGTGTCTCTGCCTCGCTCGCCCCTTTTCCTCACAGCTGTGACAGAGACGCCAGGATAAATAGATGCTGAGGAACAAATACACAACACACACTACAACACGTACACAACACACACACACATGTGAGTCTGGTGGAATCAGTGACTTTAAAGTGAGGATCTTTCACACTTACTGATTTTGGTGATTTATTCTGATTTATTTGTGTAAATAAAGAAACATTCTCTGTTTTTTTTTTTGGCAGATCAACAACCAGATTCTTTATGGGCGGAGCCACCAGAACGCGTCGGCCATCATTAAGGGCGCCGGCTCCAGGGTGAAACTCATCCTGCTCAGGTAGGACTGCAAGGCATTCTGGGAATTCAGGGAAAACACATGCTCCTGTTTGAAGGCGTCGTCGTTTGTCTGAGCTTGTGAACAAGAAGACCTCTGAGACAGGAGACGTGATAAAGCAGTTTCTCATTGGTTCACAATGTGATGCAGTCAAGTTTGTTCCTTTATTTACAGTCTGTGGAGCACGTTAGCACGTTAGCACGTTAGCTCCTCACAGAACGTGCAGACGGTGGAGCTGAGGGAGGAGCTGAGGGAGGAGCTGAGGGTGGAGCTGAGGGAGGAGCTGAGGGTGGAGCTGAGGGTGGAGCTGAGGGAGGAGCTGAGGGTGGATCTGAGGGTGGAGCTGAGGGTGGAGCTGAGGGAGGAGCTGAGGGAGGAGCTGAGGGAGGAGCTGAGGGAGGATCTGAGGGAGGAGCTGAGGGAGGATCTGAGGGAGGAGCTGAGGGTGGAGCTGAGGGAGGAGCTGAGGGAGGAGCTGAGGGAGGATCTGAGGGAGGAGCTGAGGGAGGAGCTGAGGGAGGAGCTGAGGGAGGAGCTGAGGGAGGAGCTGAGGGAGGATCTGAGGGTGGAGCTAAGGGAGGAGCTGAGGGTGGAGCTGAGGGTGGAGCTGAGGCTGGAGACTCAGAGGGTGGAGCTGAGGGAGGAGCTGAGGGAGGAGCTGAGGGAGGAGCTGAGGGAGGAGCTGAGGGTGGAGCTGAGGGAGGAGCTGAGGCTGGAGACTCAGAGGGAGGAGCTGAGGGTGGAGCTGAGGCTGGAGACTCAGAGGGTGGAGCTGAGGGTGGAGCTGAGGCTGGAGACTCAGAGGGTGGAGCTGAGGGTGGAGCTGAGGGTGGAGCTGAGGCTGGAGACTCAGAGGGTGGAGCTGAGGGAGGAGCTGAGGGAGGAGCTGAGGGTGGAGCTGAGGGAGGAGCTGAGGCTGGAGACTCAGAGGGTGGAGCTGAGGGTGGAGCTGAGGGTGGAGCTGAGGGAGGAGCTGAGGGAGGAGCTGAGGGAGGAGCTGAGGGTGGAGCTGAGGGTGGAGCTGGTCAGTGGGAAGAAGAAGGTCACTGGAACATGACCTCGTACACACAGATCCTCAGAGGCTGAGACCACTCACTCCAACCAGTCATGGGTCTCAGATTTAACCTGGGGGTTTGTCCTGCTCGATGCAGATACCAGAGGATTAAACTCTGCTCCTCCTCCTCCTCCTCCTCCTCCTCCTCCAGGGTAGATCAGCTGCTGTGAAGTGAGCAGCTGTTGTGTTTCACCACGGCCTCATTAAGAGTTTCCTCCGTCATTTCTCCTTCAGACAGGATTTACTCCAGCGGTCGATGAGGGAACCTGAGAATCTCGTTAAAGTCGTGTTCACCGGCTCAGTGATTTATCTCTGGGTAAAGGTCGCCACGGCAATGAGCGATGGGATGTCGACAGGGCCTGAGCCGCCCGACACATCGCCATGGAAACGGGGGGGGGGGGGGGGGTTCAGTGTCCCTGCTGGTGGAACCGTCTCGTTCACTTTGTCATGAATGAGACGGACTGAAGACAAGTTGGTTTGAACAAGTTAAGAGACGTTTGTGATTCCTCTGTGAATTGTGTCAAATCATCAGAGCTGTGGTGTATATCTATAGATCAGGTTGAATCGAGCTGTGGTTTATATCTATAGATCAGGTTGAATCGAGCTGTGGTGTATATCTATAGATCAGGTTGAATCGAGCTGTGGTTTATATCTATAGATCAGGTTGAATCGAGCTGTGGTTTATATCTATAGATCAGGTTGAATCGAGCTGTGGTGTATATCTATAGATCAGGTTGAATCGAGCTGTGGTTTATATCTATAGATCAGGTTGAATCGAGCTGTGGTTTATATCTATAGATCAGGTTGAGTCGAGCTGTGGTTTATATCTATAGATCAGGTTGAGTCGAGCTGTGGTGTATATCTATAGATCAGGTTGAGTCGAGCTGTGGTTTATATCTATAGATCAGGTTGAGTCGAGCTGTGGTTTATATCTATAGATCAGGTTGAATCGAGCTGTGGTTTATATCTATAGATCAGGTTGAATCGAGCTGTGGTTTATATCTATAGATCAGGTTGAATCGAGCTGTGGTTTATATCTATAGATCAGGTTGAATCGAGCTGTGGTTTATATCTATAGATCAGGTTGAATCGAGCTGTGGTGTATATCTATAGATCAGGTTGAGTCGAGCTGTGGTTTATATCTATAGATCAGGTTGAGTCGAGCTGTGGTGTATATCTATAGATCAGGTTGAGTCGAGCTGTGGTTTATATCTATAGATCAGGTTGAGTCGAGCTGTGGTTTATATCTATAGATCAGGTTGAGTCGAGCTGTGGTTTATATCTATAGATCAGGTTGAGTCGAGCTGTGGTGTATATCTATAGATCAGGTTGAGTCGAGCTGTGGTGTATATCTATAGATCAGGTTGAGTCGAGCTGTGGTTTATATCTATAGATCAGGTTGAGTCGAGCTGTGGTGTATATCTATAGATCAGGTTGAATCGAGCTGTGGTTTATATCTATAGATCAGGTTGAATCGAGCTGTGGTGTATATCTATAGATCAGGTTGAATCGAGCTGTGGTTTATATCTATAGATCAGGTTGAATCGAGCTGTGGTTTATATCTATAGATCAGGTTGAATCGAGCTGTGGTGTATATCTATAGATCAGGTTGAATCGAGCTGTGGTTTATATCTATAGATCAGGTTGAATCGAGCTGTGGTTTATATCTATAGATCAGGTTGAGTCGAGCTGTGGTTTATATCTATAGATCAGGTTGAATCGAGGTGTGGTGTATATCTATAGATCAGGTTGAGTCGAGCTGTGGTTTATATCTATAGATCAGGTTGAGTCGAGCTGTGGTTTATATCTATAGATCAGGTTGAGTCGAGCTGTGGTGTATATCTATAGATCAGGTTGAGTCGAGCTGTGGTTTATATCTATAGATCAGGTTGAGTCGAGCTGTGGTGTATATCTATAGATCAGGTTGAATCGAGGTGTGGTGTATATCTATAGATCAGGTTGAATCGAGCTGTGGTTTATATCTATAGATCAGGTTGAGTCGAGCTGTGGTTTATATCTATAGATCAGGTTGAGTCGAGCTGTGGTGTATATCTATAGATCAGGTTGAGTCGAGCTGTGGTTTATATCTATAGATCAGGTTGAGTCGAGCTGTGGTTTATATCTATAGATCAGGTTGAGTCGAGCTGTGGTTTATATCTATAGATCAGGTTGAGTCGAGCTGTGGTGTATATCTATAGATCAGGTTGAGTCGAGCTGTGGTGTATATCTATAGATCAGGTTGAGTCGAGCTGTGGTTTATATCTATAGATCAGGTTGAGTCGAGCTGTGGTGTATATCTATAGATCAGGTTGAATCGAGCTGTGTTTCCTGTGGTCGCCTGTTGGTGGCGTCGTTCCCTCTGTAGTCTGACCTTCTCCACATTGACCTGTTGACCTTGAACTCACCGATGATCTGAGGTTCATCAGAAACTGAACTCAGTTCACGACAAACCTCCTGTTATGTTGTGTGTCTGAGTCGATGTGTCTGTGGTTGTGTCAGTTGTGTCATTGCAGCTGTTGTGTGCCTGCAACAGCTGACCCGTGTGTGTGTGTGTCTGTGTGTATCAATGTTAAAACTAATGAAATTAAAATTTTTCTATTATCATGATGCAGCTGATTCTGATCTCATCCCCTTACCCCCCCCCCCCCCCCACCCTCTGTAGAAATGAAGATGCAATAAACCAGATGGCTGTCCCCCCTTTCCCTCCTCCCCCTCCTCCCCCTGTGCTCAGCCCTGAGGTAACGACACACACACCTGAACACAAACACACACACACACACAGACACACACAGATACACACACAAGGCCAGCAGTATGTGGACACCATTGAGCACAGTTCAGCAACTTTAATGTGAATATTGTTAAATCAACACTGTAACTCTCACTGAGCAACATCGCCCTCTGCAGGGCGTCTTTCCAGCTGCACCTGGTGTCCCCGCCCCCTCAGAAGGGCCGTGCCCCCCCGACAGCCTGGCGCTCCACCCGCCACCACCATCCTCCTCCTCCTCTTCATCGTCTGAGACACCGGTGAGCCTGCCTCACACTCACCTGTGCGGTGGAGCTGAGGTGGTACCAGGGACGGACCCGTCGCCACCGGACCAGACGCACGATGAGGCCGAACGCAACCAGGGGACCAGAGGCAGCGTGAGCCCCCCCCAGAGTCTGAGAGAGGCCAACACCCTCACAAAGGTGCTGCCCTCGCCCGTCTGCTCGTTAATGAACTGTTACCTCCGAGGATCCTGATTGGTCCGAGCCATTGACCGTAATTAACGATGGACGACATCACAGCTCCAAAAAGTGAAGCCAAATCATCTGACCGCCCCCTGGTGGCTGGCTGCAGTATAGGTCATAATTTGAATCAGGGATATTCTACCGAGAGATGCGTCGTCCGTCTTTATTTCCAGTCAACGCTCCGAACCAGTGGGGTTCAGACACTGGGATCATCTGGAGTCTGGAGTCATGAATTCTAGTGAGAATCCACTTTGAACCACAAACGTCTCGTTTTAAACCTCCACTGAAAAATTCAATTTGACACTAAACAAGGATTTAACCCACAACAGATTTGATCTGGTTCACCACAAAACATGGACTGGAGACACGTGGACATGTTTGTTGAGTGTGTTGGTGAAACGTGTTCAACTGTGACCTCATCCGCTCCAACTTTACATTTGAGTTTTAATCTGAGTTTGTTCAGTGTCAGAGATGTAACCTCTCACTTCGTGGTTTGAATCATCAGTTACTTTATTAAAGTGAAAACTTTCTCAGACTCTGTTTTAGTCTAAATGTCCCAGAAACCTAGCCTGGATGCCAGACGAACTTAGCCCCGCCCACAACATTTTGGTCGGGCAGTTCGGTCTGGAGTCGCTCCATTGGGAAAAAATTATGGGGCGTGTTTCAACTGACCAGGAAGTAAAATTCCTCTTCGCTCAATTGGATAGACCTACAACCAATCAGAGCAACGTAGTATGTGACGTATGCTAAGCAACGCATTGTGAGTTATTTACTGGGCTCACACCGGACGCTTCAGCGCAGCGCCAAGCCTTAAATAACAGCTGGCTCCCATCCACTCCCATGTTAAAACTTTGTGCCGGTCACACCGGAGGCTGAAGCACCGAGGCAGCCTTGGCGCAGCGCGGTGCTCCAGCCTCCGGTGTGACCGGCACAAAGCCGTGCAGCGATCTACTGGATCAACGGGTGATATTATTAGCGCTGCCCGGCGGTTCAGCGTCGCTTCAGTGTCCGGTGTGAACAGCCAAGCGCCGGGGCGATAGGGATTAGCGCGGTGCTTTGGCATCGCCTCCACGTTCTGTGTTCCTCTTTCAAAATGAATGCGCTGTCGATGTCTTCTAAAACAGACTCAATGGCAGCATCTACACATCTCAGCTCGCCAGCGGCAGCCATGTTTGTTGAAAACGAATTCAACCCGAGGGCACTTTGATGACCTGATTGATTACGTCACCGTTGATCATCTGTCAATCATCGTATAAAGCCCGCCCTGACAATCTGATTGGCCCGGTCGGGCCATAATTTTTTCCCAATGGAGCGACCCCAGACCGAACTGCCCGACCAAATTGTGGGCGGGGCTAAGTTCGTCTGGCATCCAGGCTACCAGAAACCGGTTTCTACCACAGAATCAGAACAGTGTGTGTGTGTGTGTGTGTGTGTGTGTGTGTGTGTGTGTGTGTGTGTGTGTGTGTGTGTGTGTGTGTGTGTGTGTGTGTGTGTGTGTGTGTGTGTGTGTGTGTGTGTGTGTGTGTGTGTTTCCTGCAGAGACAAAAGGAGTCCCCAGTTCCCGAGCTGCAGGCTCCCCGGGCGTTGCTGGAGCAGCAGGTAACAGCAGAATCAGAAATCAGGTCCATCCTCAATCATTTGACGATTTAATAGTTTTTTATGAATTTGAACAAGTTGCTGTGAAGGAGCTGAAGATCAGAAAGAGGTCAGTTTAGACAAAATTATCTGAAATGCTCAATATAGTCTGATAATTAAAGATATTAATACATCAAATGTTTGTCTTTGACTTGGATGCGGCTTTAAAAAGATAAACAATATCTCAGATTGTTTATTCTGATCAAGAGTTTAGTTTAGGAAAATCTGTGGATTTCGGAATTTTATTTTTGAACAGGTGAGAACATCTGTTTGTCCAGTAGTTGTTTTTGAGAGAGTGTGTGTGTGTGTGTGTGTGTGTGTGTGTGTGTGTGTGTGTGTGTGTGTGTGTGTGTGTGTGTGTGTGTGTGTGTGTGTGTGTGTGTGTGTGTCTGTGTGTGTGTGTGTCCAGTCCTGCAGGTCGTTCAGCAGCTCCAGTAAACAGACAGCAGCTGCTCCTCTGATCAGCCCTGACCTGCAGACTGTTAACAGAGGTACACACACTCTGTGATGATGATGATGATGATGATGAAGAACATTATAGATTTATGTCTGTAATAAAAGAATATTCCCCCTCAGACCCGTCGTGCTGCGCCGTGGTTCCTGGTCAGGAAATGATCTTAGAAATCTGTAAAGGTCGATCAGGACTTGGACTGAGTATAGTGGGAGGAAGAGACACACAGCTGGTAACACACAGACACACACACCACCGACACACACAGACAGACACACAAACATCCAACACTCTGCTACATGTTTTTTTCTCTCTTTCACTCTCGTTCTCTCTCTCGTTCTCGTTCTCTCTCACTCTCATTCTCACTCACTCTCTCTCTCTCTCTCTCTCTCTCTCTCACTCTTGTTCTCACTCACTCACGCTCTCTCTCTCTCACTCTCTCTCTCTCACTCTCTCTCACTCTCCCTCTCTCTCTCGCTCTCGCTCTCACTCTTGTTCTCACTCACTCACGCTCTCTCTCTCTCACTCTCTCTCACTCACTCTCTCTCTCTCTCTCTCTCTCTCTCGCTCTCTCTCTCTCTCTCTCACTCTTGTTCTCACTCACTCACGCTCTCTCACTCTCGCTCTCTCTCTCGCTCTCTCTCTCTCTCACTCTCTCTCTCTCACTCTCTCGCTCTCGCTCTCACTCTCACTCTCTCTCTCTCTCTCACTCACGCTCTCTCTCACTCTCTCTCTCTCTCACTCTCTCTCTCTCTCTCACTCACGCTCTCTCTCTCTCACTCTCTCTCTCTCACTCTCGCTCTCTCACTCTCACCCTCTCTCGCCCCTGCTCTCGCTCTCTCTCTCACTCGCTCTCTCTCTCTCTCTCTATCTCTCCCTCTCTCACTCTCTCTCTCTCTCTCTATCTCTCCCTCTCTCACTCTCTCTCTCTCTCTCTCTCTCTCACTCTCTCTCGCCCCTGCTCTCTCTCTCTCTCTCTCCACCAGGATGCCATAGTGATCCATGAGGTGTATGAGGAAGGAGCTGCAGCCAGAGACGGTCGCCTGTGGGCAGGAGACCAGATACTGGAGGTGACTGATCATCTTCATCTTCATCTTCATCTTCATGCTCTGCTCAGATTAGTGTAGTTTGGTGTAAACCTCTCCCAGTTGACATTACACACATTCCATTGCTAAGTTTATTCTATGGAAGTTGTCTGATCCAGCAGTAAATCAAATAAACCTTTAGCTTCATGTGAGATCATCTCAGAGAAGTTTGTCCTCCAGCTTCTTCTTCACGTCGCCTGAGAGACATTCATCACAAATGAACCTGTGACCCTGAAGTCACTCAACAACCAGGAACATGTCAATCACACAAGAGAACAAACTGAAACC
This sequence comes from Pleuronectes platessa, assembly GCF_947347685.1. Lineage (NCBI taxonomy): Eukaryota > Metazoa > Chordata > Actinopteri > Pleuronectiformes > Pleuronectidae > Pleuronectes > Pleuronectes platessa. Next base: position 27,866,703 of record NC_070634.1, read on the forward strand.
ATCACAGTCACTCAAACACAATGTCTCCCCCTGCTGGACAGACACTGATGATACAGTCTTTTCTGTGTTTGTGTGTGTATGTGTGTGTGTGTGTGTGTGTGTGTGTGTGTGTGTGTGTGTGTGTGTGTGTGTGTGTGTGTGTGTGTGTGTGTGTGTGTGTGTGTGTGCACTCAGGTCAACGGGGTCGACCTCCGGGCAGCGTCCCACGAGGAGGCGATCGCCGCCCTGCGTCAGACGCCAGCAGATGTTTGCCTGACGGTGCTGAGGGACGAGGCTCAGGACCGAGACGAGGACAAGCTGGACATGTTTCAGGTGGAGCTGCAGAAGAGGAGCGGCCGAGGACTGGGACTCAGCATCGTCGGGAAGAGGTCCGCCTTAACACAGTCCCACCAGCACCACCTGCAGGACACTGTCTGCTACTGCTGGATGGATGTAATGTGTGCGTGTGTGTGTGTGTGTGTCAGGAGTGGCAGTGGTGTGTTTATCTCTGAGGTGGTCAGAGGGGGCGTGGCTCAGCTGGACGGTCGTCTGATGCAGGGAGATCAGATCACGTCAGTGAACGGAGAAGACACGAGACACGCCTCTCAGGAAACTGTGGCCGCCATCCTGAAGGTAGCACACACACACACACACACACACACACACATACACACACACACACACACTCATCAACTTCTGCTGTAACACAAACAACTGTTTTCCACAAAGAGGCTCAATATAATCTGTCCAGTAACCGCGTCAGAGGTGTGTGTCTGTCTGTGTGTGTGCCTGTGTGTGTGCCTGTGTGTGTGCCTGTGTGCGTGTCTGTGTGTGTCTGTGTGTGTGTCTTGCAGTGTGCTCGGGGTCCGGTCCTGTTGGAGCTCGGCCGACTCAAAGCTGCATCCTGGATCTCATCCAGACGTATCTCACAGGGAAGTCAGGTGTGTGTGTGTGTGTGTGGGTGTGTGTGTGGGTGTGTGTGTTTTTCCACCCATCAGTTACCTAATGGGAAATCAATCACTCACATTTTATTTGTATAGTCCATATTCCCAGTTTGTCTCCTGGTCTTTAACCAGTGAGACGTCCTCTGTTCTTCAACAAGAGTCAAACCAGTGAAACCTTCAACAGGTGAGAAGGTAGAAACCTCAGAGACACATGTGAGGACCCGTCTCCCGGACAGACACTAGTCCAACAGATGTCCAGAGTAACAGAGAAGATCATAGAGAAGAAATGCGTTACGTAGGATCCATACTCAATATTACAAGAGTTTTGGTAACATTTTAGAGAGAAGAAAATTATCATATAAATACGATAATTATCATAATAATAATAATAATAATTCTTCTGGCAGCGTCACTTCATGATATTGTCTGATGTTGATGAGGTGATCTCTGTTTCTCGCAGATGAGTCATGTGAGTGGAGGCAGCTCAGGTGTTGTAGCTCCGCCCCTCACACAGCCCCCAGCCTCATCTGACCCCCCGGCCTCCAAACCTGCGGCCGTGACCTCCTCCATGACCTCCTCCATGACCTCCTCCTTGACCTCCTCCTTGACCTCCTCCTTGACCTCCTCCTTGACCTCCTCCTTGACCCTGCTCCTCAACAACAACGTCACGTCCACCTCTGACATCACTTCCTCCTCTCCCAACAATACAGGTAGAGACCCACAGAATAACCTGAAGACAACCTGAACACAACCTGAACACAACCTGATCACAACTTTTACACAAACTGAACACAACCTGAACACAACCTAAACACAACATGAACACAACCTGAACATTAACTGAACATAAACTGAACACAACCTGATCACAACTTTTACACAAACTGAACACAACCTGAACACAACCTGAAAATTAGCTGAACACAACCTGAACACAACCTGGACACAGTAACAGATATTGATAAGAAATTATCAGTTTTTATTTCTAACTGAACTGGATAAATATTGCTGGGCCTAATGTATCTCTTGTGTGTGTGTGTGTGTGTGTGTGTGTGTGTGTGTGTGTGTGTGTGTGTGTGTGTGTGTGTGTGTGTGTGTGTGTGTGTAGATGCAGGCTCCCGCACAGTGACATTCACACGGGTAAATTCCTCTCACACACGTTTTCCCTCTCACTGGACTCTTTGACCTTTGACCTCTGTTCTCATGGTGTCTAATATTCCCCCCCCCCCCCCCCCCCCTCTCAGGGCGTCAGTGACTCCCTCGGGGTCAGTGTAGCGGGGGGGAAGGGGAGCCCGCTGGGCGACATCCCTATCTTCATCGCCATGATTCAGGCCAATGGAGTCGCCGCCAAGACGCATCAACTCAAGGTACAGGAAGTGATGTCATAAACAAATACATTTATTTTAGAGGCAACTTTCAAACAACAACAGAGACTTTAAAAACAAGAGAAAACAAGATGATGAAGAGAAGAGCAACAATCATACAGAAGAGGTGTGTGTGTGTGTGTGTGTGTGTGTGTGTGTGTGTGTGTGTGTGTGTGTGTGTGTGTGTGTGTGTGTGTGTGTGTGTGTGTGTGTGTGTGTGTGTGTGTGTGTGTGTGTGTGTGTGTGTGTGTGTGTGTGTGTGTGTGTGTGTTCAGGTCGGAGACAGGATCGTCAGTATCAACAGTCAGTCTGTGGAAGGTCTGTCACACAGTGAGGTCGTCACCATACTGAAGAACAGCTATGGAGACATCAACATGCAGGTAACACACACAGACACACACACAGACTGACACACACACAGACACACAGACTGACACACACACTGACACAAAGACACACACACACAAACTGACAGAACATTCACAGCATCTAATCTAGAAATCCTGTTTATTTACACTGCAGGAGAAAATAAACAGAAACAAGTTTCATGAATTATTCTTAACACGTGTGTGTGTGTGTGTGCGTGTGTGTGCGTGTGCGTGTGCGTGTGTGTGTGTGTCAGGTGGTCGCAGACACCAACATCAGCGCCATCGCCACTCAGGTGGAGAGTTTGTCCGGCAGCTTTAGTTTGACGGACAACACCGACACACACACAGCAGAACCAGAGTGAGTACACACAAACACACACAAACACACACACAGTGTGTATCGACAGATATCATGAATGTGCCCCCCCCTCAGGGGTCCGCGGCCCCGCAGCATCAGTCTGGTGAAAGGCTCTGAAGGACTCGGCTTCAGCATCGTGGGAGGATTCGGGAGTCCACACGGGGACCTGCCCATCTACGTCAAGACCGTCTTCAGCAAGGTCAGAACCAGGCTAACAGTTTCCACCTGCTCCCAGTCTCTATGCTAAGCTACGCTAGCTCAGCTCAATACCAAATGCAGAGGATCACAAGTCTTTTTCTCAGATATTCAGATTAATATAAGAATAAGAAAGAAATGTCTGTTATGGTGCTGACATCCTAAATCAAGTCTTTGTGTCCTGGTTGAACCGGTGGACGCTCTGGTGAGTCCGGTGAGTCCAGTGGTGATTCTGATCCGCAGGTCTGAGTGTGGTTCTGACCCCCCCCCCCCCCCCCCCCCCCCTGTAGCACTCACTGTTGATATGGGGATGTGTTTTGATCTGGGCCAACAGAAACCTAGACTTTAGTAAACGATGACGCCCACGTTCTCTTCCTGATTGGCTCTTATCAGTCACATGACTCGACTCCCAGCGGGGAACAAACAGCTGATCTCATATCAGCCTCATGGGGGCACTAGAGAGGTCTTAACCATGTGACTGTGTGGGCGTGTTTCAGGGAGCGGCGGCGGTGGACGGGCGTCTGAAACGAGGCGACCAGATCCTGTCGGTGAACGGAGAGAGTCTTCAGGCAGCGACGCACGAGCAGGCCGTCGCCATCTTGAAGAAACAGAGAGGAAGTGTCACACTGGACATCCTGTCATAACACACAGCTCCCCCCCCCGCTGTGACGACACTCGTCCACACTATGCATCTTCCAGCACGGACACTTTCACTGGATTCAAACCTGAGACTGATACAACGTCTTTTGACAAGCAGACAGACACACACACACACACACACACACACACACACACACACTCACACTCACACTCACACTCACACTCACACACACACAGGGCTCAGGGCCTCGACAGAGACGTTCATGAACTAAAGACTAAAGGGAAGTGAAGTGAACGCTGCTGCACACGTTAGCTTAGCATCTCCTCTGTGTAAAGACTGGTTAGCTGTTAGCATGGAGTTATCATTGTAAATGTGGAATCATCTGGAACATCTGGAGCAACACATGACCATGGACACGCCTCCTGTCGTGTTTCCTGTTAACGAACCTTCGGCCACTTTGTGCAGATTGCCTGTTTATTGCTGAAGCTCAAATCAAAACTGTGCCAGAATTATGTTTGTATAATAAAATCATGTAGTGATAAGTTATAGATCAGTTATTGGTCGTTACTGAGAAACATCTCTGTGTCTCCAGGCGGAGACTGTTTGACCTCTGACCTTCTGCTGCAGGACTGATCGATTATAGAACCTGTTATTGATGATTTATAAATAACAGCAAGTAACTTTATTAACATTTTACTAACATGTATAACGTCTTGGGATTTATTAGAAAGTGATTTTATTCATGTTTCACCAACATGTACGACTTCATCATCACTAAACAGTTTAAATCAATAAGGTTAAAATATTAAGATAATCTTTAATCCAAACTGTCATAAATCTGTTGTGTGTTTTATGATCACGTCTATGAAAAGAAGAGTGAAGTGACAACAAAATCAGAATCAATCACAGATTTATTAGAAACTGATCAGATTTAAATGAAGTTAGAGACATGAAATAAAAATTAGATGAATAAAGTAATAAAGTAAGAATCATGAGACGAAGTAAAAGCAACAAAAAAAGGTTTCAGATCCACAGACTCTGGAAATGAATTCATAAATGTTCGTATCGATAAACGTCTGCAGCTGAAGGTCAGAAGTCAAACTGTCAATCAGAGAGAGCTTCTTCTAATGACTAATAACTGATCAATAAATGATTGATAAGTCTTTAATGATCCATCATCTACAGCTGATAAACTTTAGAATTAAAGCGTTTCCCCTGTGATGCTCAGGGTGTGACATCACTGCAGGGGCGTGGCCACAGGTGTCTCACTTCTGACATCGTCTGATAAAATTAGTTGTATTTTTTATTTCAGTGAAAATTGTATTTCCATAAACTTATATTATTGTTATTCAGTCATGAACTCTAATATAAAATAAACTACTGATGAGACTCAGGACTCGGTCGTCATGGAGACGCTCTGTCGCTCCCGGCAACACATGCAGTGTCTCACACACGCTTGTTACCGTGGAGACACATGTGACGGATCATAAGAAAAGACGACGTTCAGTGAAAAACTTCAGACATTAGCTTAGCTTAGCACAAACACTAGAAGCAGAGGGAAAGTGCTAGCATTAAAACCACACATGGAAATTTAGAACATTAATATTTTTTTGTTGGTTCCTGGTTTCAGAGGAGTCGGATAGAAGGTTGATCAAGAATATTTTTAAATATTGTGAATTAAAGTTCAACTACTGATGGAGAGTTCGATGCTCTCGTATTAAACAACTTCACGAGATTCTGTCAAATTCAAAACCTTCAAAACTTCTTCGTAAAAAATGTTGAATATTTGCTATTTTTTGTCAAATGTCACAGTAAACTGATATTTTCATTTGTAGATTTAGAGATTCACTGAGGTTTAATGTTTAAATATGGAAATGACTCAGAGACTTAAAGAACATAAATCTGAGTTCTGGATGAAACCAGGTTCAAACTTCTTGTTTCATATTGACGACATGTTGGACTCAAGGTTTGTACAGAAAACATCTGTAAAAATGTAAATCAGATTGTGAACGACACATAAACAAACCTTCAGAATAAAAGTCAATCAGTGAAACTATGATTCAACTCTAAGACACAAACTGAAATGTGTATTTGATATTATTTCCTCTGGTCTGACAGAAAAACAAAGAAGTTTTGCTTTACTTATATTTCCATCTCTGCTGTCAGACTTCAAACTGATTAGAATTTAATTTAAACTCTGAGATCAGATCTGACTTTGGTTCAGTCTGAGAACACGAGGATTTGTTCATTTGTAGCTTCCTGTTTTATTGACATGAACTTTGTCAGTCAAATGTAAAATACTTTTTTATTTTCATCTTTTTGTGTCTTAATTGAAATTAGATTTTCTTTCTCTGTTGAGTCTGTATTGATGTAATTTATTTTTTCATCTCACTGGAAAAGAACACTTGAATTTGTTGTTTAACGTCTTATTTCTTCATAATTTCCTTCAAACAGGATTAAAACTCTTTATTTGAATGAATCTTTCATCCTCATGAATAAAGACGAGACTTCACTTCACTAAACACACATTGTAAATAACCACTTTTATATTCATATTAAAAACGACCTGAAGCATCGAGTTAAATAATTTACAGTCTGGTTCATATTCCACTGGTGATTAATGAGCTGACACTGCACTTTGTCTCTTAATCATTTATTAGTCAGCACACAGATCACATGACGGATCACATGACAGATCACATGACAGATCACATGACGGATCACATGACGGCTCACATGACAGATCACATGACGGATCACATGACGGATCACATGACGGATCACATGACGGATCACATTGCATTTTATATGAAACATTTCCTTCAGGGAAACGAGGAATGATAACAAATCACAGATTCTTCACAGGAACGTTTTGTTTTATATAATATATAATACATAATGTCCTAGAGACAACGTGTGTTTTCTGTCTACGAGTTGAGGACGTTACGAGAGCCAATAGGATCGTTGAGGTCGGTCACATGGGAGTGACTCTGTCAGCACAGCTGTCGATCTCCAGGAAGTCGAGCACGTTGACGTCTTTGCTCCTGATTGAAAAACACAAACATTAATGTTAAAACTTTCTAATAAACTCATAAGAATAGAGATATAAAGGTGACTTGGATCATTTTATACAAAAACATTTTATGACATTTTCATCACTTAGTATATTTTTACTTACTATATTTTATATATTTAATTCTACTATACTTTATTTCTATACAATACATGTTATTACTTCATATACTTAGATATTTTGTGACCTACTGATTTTTATAAAATGTTACTATTATGTTTTTTATTTATGTTTTACTGTTTCTTGAGAGGTGTTATATTATCACCACAAATTATATTTTCTATCAGTACTAGATTTGGTGACTTTATATTTGCTCTGTTGTGTTGGGACATGTTTTTGTGAAACCGAGGTTCGGCCTCATGTAGACTGATGCTGCATCCTCTCTTGTTCTGGAGAAGCCTCCTGAACTCAGTCTCCCAGGATGCAACAGGTTCCATTGTTCTGGAAAAAGTCAGAACACAGGGAACTCACTCTCCCAGGATTCCTCAGCTTCACACAGAGGTGTGAAAAACCACCAGGGTCAGCTCCTATTGGTCACTCTGTCCCATGACCTGTGAGGTCACCGGGCCGATATAAGGTCTGCCCCAATTCTCTCTCTTTCCATCAAGCTTCCAGCAGGGAGGGGCCGGCCTGTCTTCCTGCTTTGCAGAGGGAGAAGCTCAGAGGTGCAGCTTCCAACTCATCTCCTCAAGGAAACCTCGGCGCATCTCAAGCTTCTCAAACTCCGAGCAGCGCCTCGATGTCCTCAGGTCAGATTCTACGAGCTGAGCTCCACAGAACCTCACGACCACACAGACCCAGGAGACTTCACAGACACTGGCTGAGCAAGACTGTTTGTTCGATTCTGTGTGATGTCTATGAGTTTGATATGTGTGTGACCATTTTAGGTTTGAAGTTATTCGAGGGTAAGGTTAGTTTGTGATGCTCTTCATGGTCTTTGCATTTCATTCTACCCTCTTTTTATAATTAGCACCAACACAGACACACACACACACTTCACCTAATTAAACCTTCCTCCGCTCCCAGTCGTAAACAACTTCAGAAGAAGGGCGGGGCTGTTCACTTTAGGGGGGGGGGGGGGTCAGACCATTTTGAAAGCATACTAAGGAAGTTGTGAACGTTTAATGAAGCCACCATCTTGGGAAGCTCACTGACTCACAGACACACACTCACACACACACATCTTTGTTTAGTTAGTTAGTTTGTTAGTAATTTGTGTTTTTATACTTTATTATATTCATAATAAATGTTTTTCTTTCACAATGTTCTTTCATTAATGTTGCATAAGTGAATTTTG